>NC_091744.1:3704545-4004545 GCF_043380555.1 Nothobranchius furzeri | reverse complement strand
CGTTCCGACCGCCTGCCGACTGATGTGGGGGCATTGTTCACAGCTCGCTGGACATCAAGGCCAAGCCCACACCCTTCAGTTGCTCCGTCGGGCCCTATGGTGGCCTTCTATGAGGAAGGACGTACGCGAGTTCACGGCCGCATGTGATGTATGTGCCCGGTCCAAGTCCTCCACCCAACCTGGCACCGGGGACTTGCAAACGCTCCCCGTGCCCAAGCGGCCGTGGTCGCACATCGGTCTGGATTTTGTCATGGGACTGCCCGCCGTCGATCACCTGAACACTATCCTCACCATCACTGACCGGTTCTCAAAGGCCGTGCATCTAGTGGCCCTGGCTGGACTCCCCACTGTCAAGAGAACGGCCGAACTGCTCCTTGAACAGGTGGTGTGGCTCCATGGTTTCCCCCAGGACGTGGTATCCGACCGAGGACCCCAGTTCATCTTGCGCTTCTGGAGAGCCTTCTGTTGTCTGGTCGGCGCTTCAACCAGTCTGTCCTCCAGGTACCATCCGCAGACTAACGGTCAGACGGAAAGAGCCAACCAGCAGCTTGGACGTTACTTACGCTGCTTCGCCTCGTCCCAGCCGTCCACCTGGCCCCGCTACCCCCTGTGGGCGGAACTGTCCCACAACCTCCAGACCTCCTCTGCCACGGGTCTGTCTCCCTTCGAGACATGTTATGGATGCCAGCCCCCTCTGTTCGGCCACCAGATACCTGAAGTGGAGGTTCCTGCTGCTCAGACTCTGGTCCGCCGCTGTTGGTTCGCCTGGATCCGGGCCCATGCGGCCATCACCCGGACCAACACGGAGTACTCCCGTCAGCATCACAGCCGCCACCGGCCTGGTCCCGTCTTTCAGCCTGGCGACCAGGCGTGGCTCTCTTCCGCCAATCTGAAGATGCCGGCGGGCTCCCGGAAGCTCGCTCCCCGCTTCCTGGGTCCCTTCCTGGGTCCATTCCCTGTCATCATGCTTAGACTATTGCAACGCTCTTTTTACTGGTCTCAGCAAAACCTCCCTCTCACGCCTTCAAGTCATCCAAAATGCAGCAGCCAGACTCCTAACCAAATCCAGCAGATGAGCTCACATCACCCCAGTTTTACAGTCCCTCCACTGGCTCCCGGTAGAATTTAGAATACAGTTTAAAGTTTTAGTGCTGACCTATAGAGCTCTTAACATCCAGGCTCCAAGCTATTTATCTGTGCTTTTATCCCCACACACCACTTCAAGGAACCTCCGATCCACATCTGAAAACCTCCTGGCTGTTCCTCGAACCAGACTAAAAACCAAAGGGGACAGGGCCTTTCAGTCTATTGCCCCCAGACTTTGGAACAGTCTGCCTTCAAATCTCCATCTCTTGAAATCTGTAGAGGTCTTCAAAAAACATCTTAAAACTCACCTTTTCATCCAGGCTTTCCCCTGCTAAATATTCTAAAAGATGGCTTTGTTCTTGTTCACACCTTGACTTTGTTTTTACTCCTGATTTTGGTTACTATTGTTGTCACTGCTATTGTTTTTATGATGTTTTTATTGGTTTGAGGTATTTGCTCTGGTTTTACTCATGTTGTACAGCGCTTTGTGATTTATATCTGTGAAAGGCGCTATATAAATAAACTTTACTTACTTACTTACTTACTTCCCTGTCCTTAGGGTCATCAGTCCGGTCACTTACCGGCTGCGCCTTCCGGCCACTCTCAGGATTCACCCGGTCTTCCATGTCTCCCAGCTGAAGCCGGTGGTCTCCTCTCCACCCTCCTCCGGCCCGGGTGCCTCCGCCCCGCTGTGTGGATGAGGATCGTGTTTACACTGTCCGCAGGTTTCTGGATGCCCGCTGCCGGGGATGTGGATGGCAGTACCTGGTGGACTGGGAGGGTTACGGTCTGGAGGAGCGTTCTTGGGAACCCGCTTGCTCGTTTCTCGACCCGGCCCTACTGACTGATTTCTGGGCCCGCCGTCCTGGGACTTCGGGAGCCGTCCCTCGGGGGGGTCCTGTCACAAACTCCGCCTCCTGACCACCCCCCAACGGACCCAACTGGCGGACTACTACACTTCCCAGCGTTCCCATCACTGGCATGGCTCGTCGACGTCATCACGCCGACTCTATTTACGTAAGTGCCGCCGCTCATTCATCACTCAGTCAACGTTCATACCAGACATCGACCCGAGTTCTCAGGCTTACCAGCCCTTAAACCAGGAAAGGGATCTTTCCACACTGTCTACCACCAGTAAGTCAGCTTCCTTATTTAATATGAACTGCTGCTCAGTCTCGGCTCTTTCCGAGCGCTGCGCCGCCATTCCCAGATCAAAGCCGTGTGCTCTGTTTAACCCAACGCTAGCCACTCCGCATCTGGGTCACGCAGTTATGCTACAAGCAACCTCTGCTACACTTCAGCTCAGCCAATCGAACCTGACAAAAGGTGGTTTATTGCTTTGTTGTTTAAAATAGGTTGTAGGGTTGTTGTTTTTTTTTTACTGTGAGCTGTCATTTATTGCAGTTTACTTGTATTTGTTACACTGTTCAATGAGGTCTGAGGAGTGAAATAAACTGCAATGCAGTTTGAAAGATATGTATGTTTTTTTGTCCCAAAACTGGTGCAGTACTTTTTCAAAGAAAGAGAAGTTCAGCACTAAAAAATTGGGAACTACTGCTTTTGTCCAAAAATTAATTTGCTCAAAAAATGTTCACATCCTTAAAGACAACTAAAAAAAAACATATTTGCATTTACCTTTGCCATCTTGATCATTTGCTTGGCAACATTATGTCCCCTTGATGGTTCTGTCCAATCTCAGCTATGATGAAGCAGGGATGGCTCCCTCCGACCATCCGTCCGGGACAAAGCTCAAACGTCAGAGGCATTTGGTGAGGGTGGATGAAACAAGCGCAGCTGATAAAAGCAAAAGAAATCTGTCTGATCAGACAATGAGCTTTATATCATGGTGAAAGGACGCCCACTGACGTGAAGCTGTGATGGTTAGTTTTACCAAGCTCTCAGACCACTCCCACTCTTTCAGCAAGAAAGCTTGATCATGCATCAAAACATGTGATGGCAGTTATTGTTTATCTGGACTCTGTTAAGTGGATAAGGTGAACCTGACTGTTACGTCCCTCAGCTCGCCAGGAGTGATGTGGTAGAGGGAGTAAGAGATGCGGTGTGTAGGTATAAACAGAGTAATTTGTGTCTCAAACAAAGGATTTTTATTAACACAAATAGCCTACAAAAGGGAAAAAGGTTAAACATAAAGTGCCAAGCCAAAAGGGCTGGGAGGAGAAAATATGTTTAACTTAAAATATTCAATATATGTACACAAAAACTAAACTCAATATATTTACAATTACTAAACAAGAGACGTCCTGTTAAGCAGAGACGCTCAGGGGAAATCCAAAAGGGGGAGTCAAAGGCCAGTCCAAAGTCAAAATACCATAAATCCTAACGAACACGAGCATAAACCACTAACTTAACAAAGTACCATGAAGCAAACACACCAGCACAAGCACACGAGGAGAAGAGAGCAGTGAGAACACTTCCGTGTCCACACTTCCCTGTACCTTCTCTCTGACCTCCTTTGCTGAACACATGTTTTACTGTCATCAACCATAATTAATCATTATAATACCCAAAGCATAATAATTCATTTCATGTAATTAAAATACCTTTATAATGAACCAGTGATCATTTATGATGGTTCTAATAAACAGTAATCAAATCGATGAATTTTATTAATATTATCATCTAATTATTATCATCCTGAACTTGAAGTGTCCTTCTCCTGGGACGGAACAGCAGCCGATAGGATGATATTTCTCCCAGACATCATGGCTCCTTGGTTAAGCTGTGGATTTAAAAGTACTGTTTGACCCAGCTTGACCCAGCTGGGCAAATGTGACCTTTGCAGGGGCGTAGCACCAAATTCTGGGCCCTAGGTACAAGTCTTCTAGGTGGGCCCCCATGCTCAATTGTTTAATATCTCTCTTACACATTTTTTGTCATGCTATAAGACAAGATGATAAATATGATCTTAGTTTAACCTCTATATTGAGCAAATACAAATGCCAGCATAATAAAAGTGAAATGCCCAGACTTCACCGTCTTTGTGTTGATGCACATACCTGACCAACAACACATTCTGTTCAGTGTGGTATGTCTGGTGTTGAGTCACAGATCACGGAGTAATATATTGCATCCTCTCTTTCTGCCAGGATAGCGTTAAGGACTCTTTTGCCACACAGTTCAATTAACTCATTCTGAGTCGCAGCACTGAGATAATGAGTTAACCGTGCCCCTTTCTTCTTTTGCCTTAGCTTTTCCAAGTGCTCATGTAAAAGGGGATCATAATGTGACAACAACTCAAGAGTGCCTAGAAAATTGCCATTATGGACATCATCCAAATTTGATGGTTTGCCTCTGAATGCAAGATTCCTTGAAGCTAAATGAAGTGTCACATCCAAAAGTCTCTCTAATATCCTCTTATTCTTCTCTACTTCTGTCAGCATTTGTTTTTGAAGGTGACCATCCACACCTGTTTCTGCCAAAAGTGAATGCTGAAGACTTTTCCATTTTAGGTAGCACTGCTTGTGGGGTGCATTTGTCTCATGTTCTGGTAACTTTCCATACATTTTTTTCCATTTTATGTTTGCCAACTTAAGTCCATCCTTGCTGCTCAGTGCACTCTTTGATGGCTTTGTCTGCTCATGAGGAAAGAGAAGACATGGGATGCAGCACAGAGCCTTTGCACTTTCACTGTAAATAAGCCAATCTCTTCTTATCTTCTCACGCCCATTGGCTGACTTAGCATATTGAAGATAATTTGGAAATGGCTTGCCCTCCATATCTTTGGGTGTTATTTTGTCGATTCCTGGTGTTTGATCACTTTTATTCGCCAGTCTTCTGACAATTGTATCTCTCTGTTGACCAGTGAGCTTCTCTGGCCATAGTCCTGGATCCTCTGGCAGACACTCATCTGTGTTGCTCAGCCTCTCACTGTCTTCTTCTTCTGGCCTCTCATCATCCTCACTATCTTCAGAGCAACCATCCCCTTCCCTTTCTTCACTTACATCATCCTCTTTCACATATTCTATCTCTTTCTCTAGTGCAAGGGGGACAGACACCACACAAGCAAAATGGATCATGAATTAGGTCACCAAAATATAACCTAACACGTCCTTTCAGATTAATCTGCTGCTAATGATTGCTTGTAAATTGAATAACTTAATTGTATAGTGAGCTCACTTTGTCTCATCTCCTCAGTGCTTTCTGGAGACAATGAGGGCCCTGCTGCTGCTGCTGCTGCTGCTGCGTCTAAAGGGCCATGTGGTTCATGATGTTAAGCTTTGCTAATACTGATATATATTAATATATTAAATACATATGACATGAAATAAACAGGTTCTCTCTGAATGTAATGTACTCTAAATTTTATAATCCCTGCATTATCAGCCAAATTATAAGATTGTCCGTTTTCAAGATCAAATATAAAGAAATTTAAAATAGGCTTAAAATATCTAACCAAGTCAATAACAATCCTCTAACACCAGTGTCATCATGCTATACGAAAAACAGTAGCAGCTTCACATTCCTGAGATTACCACGAATCCATCGATACCAAGTTTGTCCTGGTCCATGACTGGGAAGGAGCTGAAATATCCACACAGAGTGAACCTGTTTTTACTGCGAGGTCCGCGAATTAATTGGCGGCGGCCACCCGCGATAATAATTCTGATTAATATATAAATTAATTAGTATTATCACTGATAACACTAATTAATTTATATTTGATCTTGATGGTGAAACTAAAGGCGTCTAACACTGAACACCTAACATGAATGCAGCTTCTGAGAGCTAGCTAATATCAGCTAAAACTGTGTTCTGCTGCTGCTGGCTGCTGCTCACCTTCCTTCTTGAAGAACCTAGTCAATACTTGCTTCTGTTCAATTAACTTTTTCTCCTTCTCCTTCTTTTCTTTTCTGGAAGCCAGATTGCCCTTTCTTGGGAAAAGACATGACTGACTCTCCTGCCTCCAGCTCTGGCTGTCGGCATCTGCGATGTCTCATAAGCTGTACATGCGGCGTGCAGCCCCTGGCCGCTGGTGTGGACTAAACCACTTTGCACATTTTTAAGGGGTGATAGATGCCTCAGAGATTATTCAGTTATTATTTTTAAGGCGAAATTCTGTTTCTTAACCTCTTTATCCAGGTAAAGGGAAGTTTATCAAGACATTAAGTAAGTTGGGGGAAAAAAAACAACAACAACAATAAAACATTTTTATTCAAAGCTGTCACAGGGCCCCTCCCTGCAGTGGGCTCTGGGTAAACAGTACCCCCCCCCCCCCCCCCCCCCCGTCCGACACCCCTGGACCTTTGCCACAAATTAGAGAACCTTCATCACGTTACACTTACATTGCTATGGCCAGCTGAGAGGCTTCTCTCTCTCTCTCTCTCTCTCTCTCTCTCTCTCTCTCTCTCTCTCTCTCTCTCTCTCACTCACTCACTCACTCACTCACTCACTCTCTCTCTCTCTCTCTCTCTCTCTCTCTCTCTCTCACTCACTCACTCACTCACTCACTCACTCACTCACTCACTCACTCACTCACAAACACACGCACACACACACACACACAAGTTTGGCCCAGATCAGGAAGACATGGTCGGCGTCTCATTTACTTTTATTTGAGAACCAGCTCAAACCAGTAGGCGGTGTGTGTCCCTCTGGCCCGGTGGTGCCAGATCCCTGTCCAGATGATCATTGGGTGAATAACTGGCTTCTGCAGGGATTCATAACCTGCTGAACATGTCATCCAACCTGAGTAATGTGCATTCTTGCAGGGTAACAACTAAAATATGTTGGGACATCGAGGATCAGGGTTGTACACCCCTGTCCTGGATTGTTGTAATTCCAAGATAAGATAAAACCTGTCAGCCTAGACAAAGAAGAACAAAGGATGGGCATACTCAGATCAAGAAATGTTTGATTTGTTAAACACAGAAGAAAGTATCCTAAATAAAAAAAAACTCAGAGGATTAGGTGACACAGAGTAAGAAGCTGTGGTCTGCATTCATTAAAAAAAGAGAACTAGGGAGTGTTCTATCAGGGGATCACAGTGCTGAGTAGTTTTAACCAATGGTCCAACCTCAAATCCAGAAAAGGCTGTAGAGCAGTTCCCAAGATCCTTGTTTTCATATGAAGGGGTCAAGAGAGTTTTATTGAAGCAGTCCAAAAATATCTTGTGCCGAAGAAAGCTCAAAACTTTGTCCCAAAATAATTCTATGGGAAGAGCGGGGGTCACTACTCAGACCACCAACAAACCAAATCATGAGCTGAGTCTGCATCCTCTGCAAACACCAAATCAGTCCCCAGAGCTTGGTTGACTCATCAGGAGTGTTCTTTTGTCACTAGTTCTGTTTAGTAGTGGTGTTAAAGAGACACTTTGAAAAATTTCGTATTTTTAAAATCATTTCTTGAGCCAGTTTGTGCTAAAATGACCCTTTACAGGGTTAATGAAATAACGCCCAGCCCCTATCGCCCCCTGTGGCCAGAATATTCCACTTGCAACTTCAGACTGGTGAGCTGCTCTGTTGGGACTTAGAAAAATGAGCTGACATACTTGGCGCTGCAGTCTGCTTCCAGCCCATTTCCTGCTTGTTTTAGATCATGAACACAGCTGAGTTGTTTAATTTAGTGATGAATCACTCCTGTAGACATTAAGGGAGGCTGGAGACCTTATAGCTGATTAAGGTGTTGCATAAGTTTTGTTTTTAGTTCTACAAACGGACACTAGGGGGTGCTAAAAGCAAGCCTAAACAACACTAGTTCTCTTTTAAGGATCTCAAGATGCAGTCAAGGAGTAGAGGAAATCTGGTTTGGGAGGAAGTGGAAAAAATAAGCCTGATGTTTTGTTAAAAACATTGTGTTAAGATAAAACAAGAGACGGACAAATTAATCAAAGCCTTGTCCGCTGCAATAATGCCCTTGGACGTGTTTGGACAGAAAAAAGGAGCTCAGCTGAAAAGAAAAGTTCTTCGTTCACTGGCCCAAAGCCCACAAGATTTGGGTGGAGAATGTGGAGCTGAGTCATTTGGAAGGACTTAGAGCTGCTGATACTCCACATTGAAAGTTGAAATGTCTTCTGGTTGCCTCCAATTGGGTGTTTCTTAATGTCCTCCTGGGACAGACTTTAAAACTAAATGTGAGGACAACATATCCCAACATGTCCAATATGGAGAATTCCTTCTCCAGGTCAGGGATGAGGTCCTGCCCTAAGTGGAGGAGTTCAAGTATCTCTGGGTCTTGTTCACGAGTGAGGGAAAGATGGAGTATGAGATCGATAGGCGGATTGGTGCTGCGTCTGCAATGATGCGGGTGTTGTACCGGTCTGTCGTGGTGAAGAGAGAGCTGAGCCGGAGGGCAAAGCTCTCAATTTACCGGTCGTCCTACATTTCTACCCTCCTTGCTTAGGCTACTGCCCCCACGGCCCGACCCCAGATAAGTGGCTGAAAATGGATGGATGGATGGATGGATGGATGGATGGATGGATTAATGGATGGATGGATGGATGGATGGATGGATGGATGGATGGATGGATGGATGGATTAATGGATGGATGGATGGATGGATGGATGGAACATATCCCTTTAGGTCTGGGGACAACCCATTTTCAACCCCCCCATCCCCATTTCAACCAAACCATAAGTGAGTCTTTGGACAGGATGGATGGAAATAAAGTGAAGGGGTCCTGGATCATTTTCTCCATAGCTTCCTCTGATTTTATGAGTGAGTAAAAAAAAGGATTTCATAACCCTCGTGTAGAACGTGTGGAAAAGCAATTATTGTGGAGGGCCATTGTAAGGTGTTCATTCTAAAGAACACTTCAAGTAAAGGACCCTGTTGTCTTTGAGAATTATGTTTTGTCCAAAATTAACCAGAAACTTAAATGTCTCTGATTCAGTCTGACGCATATTTGAACTGATGGACATTTGCTTTTTGTGTAATTTAGTCTCAGGTTACAGTTGCGGCAGGTTGATGCCGCAAGAGAAACTGGCAGCAAACAAGTTCTTTTAACATGGCTTGTTCCTCCTTTTATGATTAAACAAACAGTTTTACGTGATAACAGGATGGGTTTTATAGTCACTAGGCCGTTTGAGCAAATGCTCGTTCTGTTGCCAATCTGATAAATCTTGTTATCTGTGTTTCAGACCTCCCACACCCTCCCAGAGAAGGAAAATGATTTGGCACTATAGTGGATGTGCATTTACCACTGGTCCACTTCGAGTCAACCTGATAAAAGATGGCAGCCATGGCAAGTGACATTAATTAAAGGGACTTTACGGAGTTTTGAATTTTTATGCTCGCGATTGCCCCCTCAGGCCAAAAGCGTAACGGCAGCTTCAATAGTAGGCTCGTGCACGAGGCGCGCATGCTGTACGTGCACACTCCTTAACGAAAATAACAGCTGAGACAGTCCCTTGTGTGTGTGTGTGTGTGTGTGTGTGTGTGTGTGTGTGTGTGTGTGTGTGTGTGTGTGTGTGTGTGTGTGTGTGTGTGTGTGTGTGTGTGTGTGTGTGTGTGTGTGTGTGTGTGTGTGTGTGTGTGTGTGTGTGTGTGTGTGGCCCGGAGGACAGAGGACAGGAGAACGCGCAGCTAATTAATTAAATAATTTGGTTCTGTACCTTTCTCTTCAGCACAGCCGGCAAAGGTTTAAGATGGGTCAGTCCTCCTGCATGCTCAGATCATTCCCTTCCCTTGCTTGAAAAATTGTTCCAAAATGAAAGCTGAACCCACATCTTTTTTTTATCTGTGAATTCAATGCCGTTCGGCGAGTCTCAAATAAAAATGTGGGCATCTTACTGTGAAAAAATATACCATTATTGTAAAAATTTGACTCTAAATAAACTATGTTCACATCCAGATTTGAACCCAAGTCTGCTGCGTGACAGTCCAGCGTCTTACTACATGAGCTAAAGCACCAGTGACATCTTTTAAATGTGTAATATTTATATCCTTGAACACAGCGATCAAAGAACGGTTTGGAGCGAAAATGGCTATTTTGTTGCTAATTTGCAGGAAATATCTAGAAGAAAGTAGCTAAGGGTCCTCAGAAATGTAGCTAGGTTCGTCACTAGGTGTTAGGAACAGCAACAAAGTTGCTGAGTTGGCACTACTCTCTGCTGCTAAAGCTACGGATAGCAAATGCTACAGGCGATGCCTGAGCGTGAACGCGCATGAAGCAGCCTGCTCGACCCGAGCAGCTCTCTTTTTCTGTGATTTTACAGAAAAACAGGCAATCACAGTAAAAATGCCAGGGCTCATTCTACAGGACCAGGGCATTGCAGGAGAATGTATGAAGAAGACATTTATTATTTCTATACATGTCAAACTTCCATAATGCCCCTTTAACAAATATTTGCTCAAGCTAAGTCATTTTAAGGTACTGAGCTATAGTTTTACCACATTTAAATGACTAAAGATTGTGAGACCTTTTGCAACATTACAAACTATTTCTAGAGGATAGCCCATTATTTTGAAGATTTGATGAGGGCTGCACCATCTCAGTCATGTCTAAAGATAAGATGATTTTGTGATGCTCTTTTCTATGGGAATACACACAGGTGTGTGTTCATCAGATGATAATAAAATAAAACTATACACCCTAGAGAAACAGTATGTGATGATTAGCAGCAGGGTTTCTATGTATCCCATGATGATGTGATTTTCTTCAATAAATCTGAATCACAGTCTGAGTAAGGGAAGATAATTTTCAATAAAATAAATTTAACATGAGTTGAGTTGAGCTGAGTTAAAATATCAAAAGTTGCTTTAAGATAAAATTAGAGGGGGAGAGAAAGGAAGAGGAGCAGAGAGGAGAGGAAAAGATTTTCAGATGATGCATAAAACATAATTTAGATGAAATAATGTTTCTTTTGAGCTGTTTTGTGCTTTTAATCTGGTTGGGATGCATATGTCAATGATGAAAAGCAGCTTAAAATGCACAAATCGTGTCTATTTGCATCAAATCACAAATATTCAAACATAATATCAACGTTTACACTTTGAGATTTCCTCAGATTTCCAGAACCTTTTGAATACAAGTTTATATGGATTCACCAATAACTAGTATCTAACCAATCATTTTCTGATGGACTTTGGCACCAGCCAAATCACTTCCATGTAAATGTTTCACTCAGAGCTGAACAAAGAACGTCAATTGTTTTTTTATAGGTTCCTTGTTCCAGAACAGGTCAGAGTTCAGATTTAAATGAGCTCAAACCATAAAAATCAGAGCTGCAACAGGAATAATCAGATGATGAAAGCTAGATGTTGATTTTAAAATTGATGAAATAAAATAAAAATAATAATGAAATACATCTTTTGTTGTCCATGACTTCAAATGGTGTCCTTCTGTTTGGGATTCTGATAGTTTGTCCTAAAGTTGAATTGGTAGCAGCCGGCTGTTTCTCCTCTGATATTATTGAATAGAGAGCCTCTCACACCAATGGTGTTCTGTTGTAAAATGTGCAAGTGCATAATGAGTGGAGGAGCCAGGTAAATGCGGAAGTGTAGTAGTTTGGTGAGACTGTCAACTGGATGGTCCAATCGTTGGTTTCAGGCCGAGCCGTGTTATTGGGGGAGGTTTTTTAGACAAATATGAGAGAATCACTTCATTAATTATTAAAGTATAAAAATAAATACAGAGCCTTGTTGACAGGCATGAAAAAAGTAAACTAGCTTGTTTTGCTAATTCGCTATCATAGCTTTAATGCAAACTGATGTTTCGACTTACCTGAAAGCATCATCCAGCTGTTTTGCAGCACAGCAACAATCCCAACCAGAGTTAGAAACTTCCTTTGATTCATGACTCATGTCAAGAATCTCACCCACACCAAGTAAAATTACCTTCATGTCTCATTTTGACCTTGGACTATATTCTAAACTAAGTAACCTTTAACAATTAGCACCATGTCCAGCATCTTCTGTTCTTCATCATTTATTGCCATACTTGTCCACCACATCAGGCCTGATGCTCTCATCCTCCTCCACGTCCTTTTTCATGGTCTTTCCAACCAGCTTGAAGATGTCCTCAGCTTTGATGCCCATGGGCTCAGCCACCTTCACCCTCAGCATGTCCAGAGTCAGGACCGTCCCTTTGGTAAGCTTTACCTTGGCCACTACAGACTTGCCCAGCTGGACGAAGAGAAATCATTAGCAATCAGATTATTACTATTACTAACATTATTAAATTAATATAAT
The DNA here is from genome assembly GCF_043380555.1 of Nothobranchius furzeri. Classification (NCBI taxonomy): domain Eukaryota; kingdom Metazoa; phylum Chordata; class Actinopteri; order Cyprinodontiformes; family Nothobranchiidae; genus Nothobranchius; species Nothobranchius furzeri. Next base: position 3,992,311 of record NC_091744.1, on the reverse strand, counting down.
AATTATTACAGTAGAGCTATTGGGATTTTAATCTTCATCCAAGAGTTTAACCAACCTTGGAGTGGCATGATTCCTCAGAGGGGAGCATCTTCTTGATGTTGCTTCCCATTGCTGTTTCCACCAATCGAATGGAGCGAACCAGTTCAGCCAGTTCAGAAGGCTCCAGTGAGGCTGCATGGTCACTTCCTTTCCATGTTTTGTCCAAAGTTACATGACGCTCTATGACCTTTGCGCCCAGAGCCACAGCTGCCACCGATATAGCAATTCCAGACTCGTGGCCGGAATATCCAATGGGAATATCTGGAAACTCCTTTTGGTATTCCTGCAGTCCATAAATGGGTGAGGTCAGACTCAGTTTTAATTATATAAAAAGTCCCATCCTATTTAGCTTTCTGATTTAAGAAAAACAATATCTTCGTTTAAAGTAACACTAGGTACTTTTTCAAAGATTTATCACTGATCTCAGTGATTGTTAGTTAGAAACTTGACCAGTTTCATATTTGACACCACTCTGAAGGCCTCTGCTGATGAAAAACTGTACTTAACAGTTCTCTGGAGTGGGCAGGTGCTCTATAAGGGACGCTCTTTAGCTGCTTTACGGATGTTAGCTGTTATGCTAGCTTTTTCACTTTGCCAACAGGCATAAGAAGAAGAAAAATAAGTAGTTTGCTTGTCAGCTGGCATCATGGCGGAGCCTGGAAGTAACAGAGCAAAGTCTTTGGAGATGAAGCAAAGAGCTAAAACCCAAGTGAAAATTGGCATAGCCTACACTAGTGTGAGGGAGCTAAAGGAGGCTACAAAATGACGAACTGATGGTGACCTGGCTTTTTTGCTAACCTACAACAACCTGTTGCCAAACCAACAACCTGTTAGATTTTATTCCAACAAGTCAGCTATGCCGATGATACTCGAATATATTTATCAATGAAATCTGATGGATTCACTTAGTTAATCAGAATCTGAGCACGTCTTCAAGATAGCTGTAGTGATTTTGGGACATGAGTGACCTGAATACAAAACTATGTAGTTAAGCCCTTACTCTTGATGGGATTAAGCTGACCTCCAGTACAAATCTAAAGGACCTCTGTTTTATTGGATTGGAAGATGTCCTTTTACTTATGTATATTCCGCTTGCGACATGGCTAAAATTCGGTGAACCCTGACAAAAAGCGCTACAGAAAAAATGAGTACATGCATATTTCCTGAATCTCATTTATGTTCATGTATTAACAAAGTTCACAAGAACAATAGTTTATTCACCGGGATCACTCTGAGGTGGACGTCAGCAGGATCCAGAGGGTAGGTGCTGGTGCACTGAAGGATGACAAAGTTTTCATTGTGTTTCTTAATTGTCTTGTAGACTTGACGCATTGTTTCCATGGATTGCATCCCACTGGACACCACCATGGGACGACCTGACACAGACCAGAGAACAGCTGTCTAACCATGTTTTGGGAAAAATGCTAGAATATCTAAAAATATGTATTTAAAAAAATTGTTCCATCCTGGATGGTCTAACAGGAAGTTGACCAACGAGTGGGTGATCTTTACCTCACTTACCAAAACATTTTCCAAAATATTTGAAGACATCATGAAGAAAATTAAGGGGCAACAACCATGTCATTTATGGTGGCAAAATAAATCACAATGTCTTTCGTATGATTTCCCAACACACCAGTAATAGAGGGTCTATGTTTTGTTTTAAACACACAAAAACTCTGTCTGGTGCAATGGTTTAGTTGTGGTTATTCTTGCTCTTGGCCAGATAGTCGTAAATAAGAATGAGTTCTCAGTCAACTCATCTGGTTAAATAAACAAATGCTCACCTTTCTTAGCTGTTTCCTCCAGATAAGGAAAGTTGTTGGTGTCTGCAGAAGCCACTTTGAAGAAAGGCACATTGATTTCATCCAGAAACCTCACTGCCATCTAAGAGACAAGTGTTGTAATCTGGATCCAAACTTCTCAGACCGAGCATCACTAACAAAGGTTTTCTTACCTCATCCATCCCAGAGGCTGTGAAGAAGATCCCCAGCTCTGTGGCATACTTCTGCAGCTCCCTGTACTGCTCATGACTGAACTCAAGGTGACGCTTGTGATCGCCGTAGGTTTTCCCCCAGGAGTTTTTGGAATTGTAAGGGCGCTCCAAGGCTTGCTTGTTAAATCTGCATGCCAAGTTGCTCTTTTGGAATTTGGCACAATCTGCACCACAGTCCTATGGAAGTGGACATTTATGAATGTTGGACGGGATTTCACTGAAACAATATCTTAATAAGAATAGCTTTATTAGTCCCTCAGTGGAGAAATTGCGGTAATGCAGTAATGTAAAAATTGTACCCAATATGTCATCGTTAAACTGTTGACAAAAATATCATTTAATAAAGTAACCAGATCTTGCTGTACTGACATCCATACACCCACATCAAGACACACCCACTCTCATCAAGACACACCCACTCTAATCAGGACACACCCAACCACATCAGGACACACCCACTCTAATCAGGACACACCCACCCTCATCAGGACACATACACTCTCATCAAGACACACCCACTGTCATCAGGACACACCCACCCACATCAAGACATACCCACTCACATCAAGACACACCCACTCACATCTGGACACACCCACTCTCATCAAGACACACCCACTCTAATCAGGACACACCCAACCACATCAGGACACACCCACTCTAATCAGGACACACCCACCCTCATCAGGACACATACACTCTCATCAAGACACACCCACTGTCATCAGGACACACCCACCCACATCAAGACATACCCACTCACATCAAGACACACCCACTCACATCTGGACACACCCACTCTCATCAGGACACACCCACTGACATCAGGACACACCCACCCACATCAAGACATACCCACTCACATCAAGACACACCCACTCACATCTGGACACACCCACTCTCATCAGGACACACCCACTGACATCAGGGCACACCCACTGACATCAAGACACACCCACCAACATCAAGACACACCCACTCACATCTGGGCACACCCACTCTCATCAGGACACACCTACTCACATCAGGACACTCCCACCCACATCAAGACACTCCCACTCACATCAGGACACATCCACCCACATCAAGACACATACACTCTCATCAAGACACACCCACTGTCATCAGGACACACCCACCCACATCAAGACACACCCACTCACGTCAAGACACACCCACTGTCATCAGGACACACCCACCCACATCAAGACACACCCACTCACGTCAAGACATACCCACTCACATCAAGACACACCCACTCACATCAAGACACACCCACTCACATCAGGACACACCCACTCACGTCAAGACACACCCACTGTCATCAGGACACACCCACCCACATCAGGACACACCCACTCACATCAAGACACACCCACTCACATCAGGACACACCCACTCACATCAAGACACACCCACTCACGTCAAGACACACCCACTGTCATCAGGACACACCCACTCACGTCAAGACACACCCACTCACATCAAGACACACCCACTCACATCAAGACACACCCACTCACATCAAGACACACCCGCTCTCATCAGGACACACCCACTCACATCAGGACACACCCACTATCATCAGGACACACCCACTATCATCAAGACACACCCACTCACATCAAGACACACCCGCTCTCATCAGGACACACCCAATCACATCAAAACCCACTGGAAATGTAAATGTAAAAATTATTAAGGTTTAAACAAGGAAAAATAGCCTTATTGTGTGCACTAGATTTTTGTTAATATCGTGAGGATTTTTTTCCGGGAGGGTGTGCGAATCTCCTCATGATTTATGCCAGACAAGAGGAATGCTGCAGAACAGAAAAAGAGAAAATGTGTATACAAGATAGTTCCAATACTGGAGGGATCGGAATATTTCACATGGACTTTTTTAATCTCTATGAATAAAATACAAAAATGCATGGGCAATTTTTTTTCTGTGGCACTATATATCAGAGTATAAACCTGGTACAAGACTGGGGCTTTTTAGGAGCAGCTTTGGTCGGTTACTAATTTCCACTTATTTTTACTGAAATATCATAGAACTGCATTTGCCTAAATGAGGTCTATGAACCATGTACTTACTAAAAAAAAGAGACATTTTTGACCCTATAGACCCATAAATTGTATTTTTTTCACATTCTGAAAATGTGTGACTGAACTTAATCTTATGGCAATCAGCAGAGCTGATTATGTGCAGCATAAAAGCTGCTATTCAAACACTCACTGAACTCGTTTTCGCGTGAAAGAAACCGGTTATGTTTGGAACTTGTTTTAACAACACAAACACATCAGATCGAGCATCACTAACAAAGGCTGCTGCAATAATAATAATGGTTTGGTTGAATAACTATATAAGAAAGAAAGAAAGAAAGAAAGAAAGAAAGAAAGAAAGAAAGAAAGAAAGAAAGAAAGAAAGAAAGAAAGAAAGAAAGAAAGAAAGAAAGAAAGAAAGACGTTCTTTTATAGCAGCAAAAATGTTGATGATCACGTGCCCATCTCCTGTGGACTGACAGATCACCCGAAATGATAATGGCCATCATTGGGATGATAACAACAAATTCGCTCTCTCCTCCAGATGAAGCGCTTTCCTTTCATGAGTTGTTCAGTCTGACTAATGACGACAAGATGGAACATGAGAAAAAATATTAAAGGCAGGCACATCCAGCTTCACCCGCTTCACTCGCTCAATCACGCGGGTTCTGCGTTATCCCGCTACTGAGCGGCTGCTGGTTGCGTGGACTAGGTTCGCTCACCTCTTGCACACAGAGCAGGAAGACACAGACTGTGACCAAGTTGATGGATTAACTTTTTTTTACGTGAAGTAGTTTTTCTTGCTGCATCTCTTTCGCACTTAACGCAGCGGGGGTTTATGGCGCGCGGAGGGAGAGCCACATCCAGACTCCAAGAAGAAATTCAGACGTTCGGATGGTGCGTTTATGGTGCGTCACTAATTCATGTGTGTAAAGTGTTCGTGCGCTCTGGGTCTCCTGCTTGGCGTGTGGGTGGCTCAAAGAAAACAAGTAATGCCCTCAAATAGGTGACTAGAAAATAAAACGAGGGCATACACTACAATGGTTTCGCGAAGCTTCTCGCTGGATAAGCTGATCCACAGAGCTCCAAGGTGCCGTGCGCTCTGCTCAGTTTGGCGCAGCGGTGCGCCGTTTTTGCACTACTGCGCAAAGTGCTCGTCATTGCCCGTTCAAATCTGAAATAAAACCCATCTTCTAAAGCTCATAAACACTCCTGAATTAGATGAGTTGGTTTGATTTTCCTCTTTTCAACAAACCCATCTAAAAGAATGCTTGATATATATTCAGATCGCACAAAATAGTTTAATCTAATTGAAATAAGTTTATTTACCTTTGCCATCTTGATCATCTCCTTGGCAATCTTTATATCCCCTTGATGGTTCTGTCCTATCTCAGCTATGATGAAGCAGGGATGGTTCCCTCCGACCATCCGTCCGGGACAAAGCTCAAAGGTCAGAGGCATTTTGTGAGGGTGGATGAAACAAGTGCAGCTGATTAAAGCAAATGAAAAAGACCGGCTAACCACGATGATGAGCTTTATATATAGCCAAGAACGCCCATTTGCATGACGTCTTTACAAATAGAAAAAAAAAATCTACTCAGAAAGTTTTTAGACTGACAGCACAAATAATTGTCTGCATTTGCTCTTTTTCAAGTCCAAAAACCCCAAAACGCTTTACAATCATTTATTCACCAGCATTGACAGAAAGAAACACATTCCACATTTTGCATTTTTCATAATTATTTATCCTGTTTTATGCTAAAGCATAAAACCTTCTCTGCTTTTACATTTTGGGAACTGGGAGACATTTTATTTTTGAGGATTAGACCTATAAATAGTAAAAAAAAAATTCACGTTCTGGATATTTGTGACTAAACTTAATGTTGTCTTTGCAATCAGCTGAACTCGTGCAGCAAACACTCACAAAACTCGTTTTTTGTGTGTGAAAGAAACCGGTTATGTTTCTGCGCAACTTGTTTTAACAACACAAATACATCTGAAGCGTGGAGCTGCTGCTGCCAGTGGCGGTTCTACATGGAATTGCTCCCTGGGCGAGGCCCCCTTTGAGCGATGTGATTGATAGTGTGATGAACAGAGGACGGAGGCTGCCGAGCTCCGAGGGTGTGGTGATTGGACACCAGCTGGTCCTCGTTGTGGATAACGAGGCCAGGGAGGATAAAGGGGTGACAGACCTACTGAGAGGCGTGCGTGGTCGACTTGTCATTGTGGCATCGGACTTTGGGGGGTGGGGTCGTTCGCAGCTGGTTAGGGCTGCCGGCGACGAAGATAGCCAAACAGGTGGTTAGAGTTCCAGCGTCAGGAGGGAAGGCTGGTCGCCTTCTTTAGACAGCTAGGGCTGGGCTTAGGTGGTGCCAAGACCACGCCGACATCTGCCGCTACGGACTCTGGCAGTGGATTTACTTGTGGACTTACCCGCCGTCCTCGCAAGCTACATCCCGGGGCGTTGGACGGTGCTGGAAGCTCAGACCCCGGGGAGGGGGGTCACACCATCCGTGACAGCTAAGTACCGCTGCTTGTGTGTCTTATGCCGGACTGTGATTTTAGGAGTGGAGACTTTGGCCACAGTATTTTAGTATAGGTTTTATGATTGGGGTTGATTTGTGTGTTTTAGTAGATTGTATAATAAAGTATATCCTTTTATAAATCAGTGCCTACTGGTGGTGTGTTCAGGTTCTGACGGGAGGGCAAGATATTCTGCCCGTGCTGCCCACGGCTACTTTTATTACACTGGTGTCAGAAGTGGGATTTAGCAATCCAAAATGTCAGAACCTGGAAATAACACACCTCCTCCGTCAGGACCAGCTGAAAATCAGCCCGTAAGCACAGCAGCTCGGCCGATTTTTATGCCGGAGAGCTTTTCCGGTGTTGGCCGGGAATGGACAGACTGGGTTGAACAATTTGAAATGGCAGCCGATATAAATAACTGGGATGAGCCCCTTAAGTTGAAGTTTTTGTGTCTCCTGTTGTCTGACAAAGCTCGAGAGTTTTATAATGGCTTGTCAGGGAGTGTTAAAGCAAATTATGCCATGTTGAAGGAGCAAATGGGCAAGTGTTTGGATCCGTGCGACAGCGCCGACTGGAATAGAGCTGTTTTCTCCGCTCGACGTAGATGGCATAATGAAAGTGTCCTAGAATTTGGGATGGCATTACGACGATCTGCTGTTAAAGCTTACCCGACAGCGGATCCCAACACACAAGATTTGTTGGCTAAAGATCAGTTCATAGCTCATGTGGGGAACGGGGACATGAGAGTGTGTTTACGGAGTCCCAAATCCGTGTCACTTGAGGAGGCCATCAACCTAGCGGCGGAGCTTGAGCTCATTAAGGGTTTGGAGACCAGCTCAGTATCTGACACAAGAGTGAGAGGGATAACCGAGAAAGATGTTGATGATGGACGCATTGCTTCGCTAGTGGGGGTGGTTGAGAGCTTGAGGCAGGAGGTGAAATCCCTCCAGAATGTGGTGCACACACTGTCGGTACCTGTTGCATCGGGTCCCCACCATGACACTCAGAATACGAACTTGCAGCCTAGGCAAGAATATTCCCGGAAAAAGGGAAATGGGAGGTTGGGAGGCTGCTGGGAGTGTGGCTGTAACCGGCATTTACGTCGGGACTGCCCTTACGTGCAGGGAAACTAGAGGGGGCGTGTACAGTGGGTCAAATGCCCGCCCCCCTCTCTGTTGTTGAGACCCCTGTAAGAAGAGGAAATGCTGGGTACTTGAAAGCCAGGATAGGTGGGTGTGACTGCCAGGTTCTGGTAGATACAGGAGCCTCCCGTTCTGTGATTTCGCGAAAGCTGTGGTTGTCCTTCACCCGAGGGGTGGGTGAATTAACTCCATATGAGGGTAATGTTACAGCTGCGAATGGGGGAGGAATGTGCATTATGGGATGTTGGCAAACAACGTGTCAGCTGGGCCCCCTGGCTTTCGTGGCGGAATTCTTGGTATCAGACATCCCCTCAGATGAGGTGTTATTGGGATTTGATTTTCTGTCCAAACATGGCATGGTGGTCGATCTGGGTACCAAAACGTGTAAGATCATGGGCAGAGTGTTCCCACTGCTCGACTTGGAACCTTCTTTAAACCCACAGGTCGTAGTGGTGCAAACGGATACCGTAGTTCCGCCGCGGAGCGAAGCTATAATACCAGGACAAATTAAGGACAGCTGGGGTGATTATGCCCAGGGGTTGCTAGAGCCGTCTGAACACCTTTCTAAGCGCTGTGACTTGCTTGTGGCGAGAGTTATTTGCAAGGTTGACCAGGGCCAACTCCCAGTGCGGGTGATAAATGTGAGCGATGACCCACTAATGTTAAAAGGCGGCATGAGAGTGGGCATGCTTTTCACTGATGTTGAGGTGGAAGACGAGCGGACAGATCGGGTGAATAAGGAGCAAGGCTCTCAGCCTTGGACCGTAGAATCTTTGATGACCCAGTTTAAAGTTGGTGAGAAAGGGTTCGCCCCTGCGGAAGTTGCAGCAGTTAGACAGCTGCTCCTACAAAATCTGTCTCTATTTAGTCAAGGGGAAACAGACTTAGGAAGAACACAGATCATCTCGCATGAAATTGACACTGGGGAGGCTGCACCCATAAAAATGAACCCCCGAAGGATTCCACTTCATTTACAACAGGAAGTGACAGATAATTTGAGAGACATGTTGGCAAATGACATTATTCGCCCCTCATGTAGTCCGTGGGCTGCCCCAGTGGTTCTGGTTAAAAAGAAAGGGGGTGGATATAGGTTTTGTGTGGACTATAGGAAACTGAATGAGGTCACTAGAAAAGACGCTTATCCTCTGCCCCGAATCGATGATGCTTTGGACAGCTTGGTGCATGCCAAATGGTTTTCAACCTTAGACTTGGCTAGTGGTTATTGGCAGGTAGAAGTAGACCCTAGGGACCGGCACAAGACTGCTTTTATCACTCGCCAGGGATTGTTTGAATTTAATGTGCTCAGTTTTGGGCTGTGTAACGCCCCTGGTACATTTCAGCGCCTTATGGACCTGATTCTGGCTGATTTGCAGTGGACTGTTTGTCTAGTTTACCTGGATGACATTATCGTGTTCGGGCGTGATTTCCAGGAGCACCTAGCACGTCTGGGCACGGTTTTGGAGAAGTTGAGGCAGTCTAATCTAAAAGTAAAGCCTTCTAAGTGTGACCTTTTTTCTACACAGGTCCATTATCTAGGTCATGTGATTTCTGCTGAAGGTGTTAAACCAGATCCAGCTAAAATAGAGGCAGTAAGAGAGTGGCCCATCCCAGCTAATCAGACGGAGGTCCAGAGCTTTTTGGGCCTGGCGTCTTATTATAGACGGTTCGTGAAAGGCTTTGCGGACATTGCTCGCCCATTGCACCGGTTACAAGAAAGAGGAAAACGCTTTCAGTGGAGTGAAGAGTGTCAGGAGTCCTTTGAGAAACTTAAAACCTGTTTAATAACTGCTCCTGTATTGACCTACCCCGACCCCAAGAAATCATTTATTTTAGATACAGACGCTAGCGAGGTGGGGATTGGGGCTGTATTATCACAGGTTGAAGGGGAAACAGAGCAGGTTATAGCTTATGCTTGTAGGGCTCTTACAAGGCAGGAACGCAAATATGCCACGACAAAGAAGGAGCTCTTGAGTCTGGTTACATTTACTAAGCACTTCAAACATTATTTGTTGGGTAAAGAATTTGTGCTAAGGACAGACCACAACTCTCTACGATGGCTGCATAACTTCCAGAGTTTGGAGGGACAACTGGCTAGATGGGTAGAGCAGCTGGCCAATTTCCAATACAAAATCATTCATCGGCCAGGTAGACTGCATAGTAACGCGGATGCCCTTTCCAGACTGCCAAATTGGAAACCAGAAAACTTATCAGCTGACCAGGGAGCGCAGCCCTTGGGAGCTGAGTCGAGGGTGTGCTCGCTTCAAGAGGGAGGCTCAGGAGCTAGCCGGACTTCAGAGATGGACGAACTCAGCCAGGCGCAGCTAGATGATCCAGTGCTGAAGCGAATCAGGGATGCCAAACAGGGTGTAGAGAGTATAGGCCCCGATGACCCAGAACTAAAACCATTTGCACCTGTGTGGGATCAACTCGAAATTCGGGGTTCCCAGTTGGTGCGGGTAGCACCAGCGAATTCTGATGCTGCGCAGGTGATCCAGGTTGTTTTGCCTCGGGCTTTGGTGCCAGGGGTCCTGAAGCAGTTGCATAATGCCCCCACAGGAGGCCATCTGGGGGTTCAAAAACTGCAGGGCAAGATAAAAGACCATTTTTATTGGCCCAATTGGTTTAAGGACGTAAGGGCTTGGGTTCGTGAGTGTGCGGACTGTGGCTCTGTTAAAATGCATGGAGGAACGCCACGTGCACCCTTGGAGCAGTCACTGACCTCTAGGCCCTTCGAGCGCATTGCCGTGGATATTTTGGGTCCACTTCCTGAAACTGGACTGAGAAATAAATACATCATGGTAGTAGGTGACTATTTCTCTAAATGGACAGAAGCCTTCCCACTCCCTAATCAAGAGGCTAAAACAATTGCGAGGGTGCTGACCGAGGAATGGGTGTGTCGGTTTGGGGTACCGCGGAGCCTCCATTCCGACCAGGGGAGGAATTTCGAGTCAAAACTGTTCCGAGAGCTATGTGAACTTTTGCAGATCCACAAAACGAGGACAACCCCCTATCACCCCCAGTCAGACGGATTAGTGGAGAGGTTTAATCGAACGTTGCTGACTATGTTGACCTTTTTTGTGGAAGGCAACCAGCTTAACTGGGACACCTTGCTGCCATATGTAATGTTGGCTTATAGAAGTAGTGTTCATGCTAGCACATCTGTCACCCCTTATAAGGTTCTGTTTGGGTGGGAGATCGTACTGCCTGTTGACGTTATGCTGGGCCTGGATCAGGGAGAACTCTTTGCCTCGGTAGATGAGTATGTGACAGGTTTGCAGGAAACCTTAACTTCGGTGGTAGAGGCAGTGAAACGTCATCAGAGCAGAGCCGCGGCGCAACAAAAGAGGGCCTATGATTTTAGGGCCACCTACCAGTTCTAGTCAGAAGGTGAATTGGTGTGGGTCCGAAATAAGCTGAGGAGGCGAGGGGTGTGTCCCAAGCTGCAGAGACGATATAGAGGACCGTTTAGGGTTCTGGAGCGACTAACAGATGTGCTATACAGGCTTATACCCGTTGAGGGGGGTCCTGAGAAGGTGATTCATTTCAACCGACTTAAGCCGTGCACTTCTCTTTCAGCAGTCGCAGCACCGCTGGCTGTGGGGTCCCGAGAGCGAGCGAGGCAGAGTCTGCGTCAGCAGGATGCTACCTGGGAGGACACCAGCAGGATTCATCATTGGTCTGCAGAGACGAGCAGGTCTGGCGGCGCAAGTGACCCGGCCCCATCACGTGGAGAGGCTGCTCGAGGAGGTGCTGTTGCAGGAGGACCGGAAGGACGTCCCCCTGGGGAGATCGATAGACGTGGAGCTGCGGAACAGCGGGTGGTTCATCAGCCGGATGCCACCTGGGAGGACATCGGCAGGAGCGCTCAACGGTTTTCGGAGACGAAGGGCTCCGGTGGTTCAAACAACCCCGCCCCATTGCATGGAGAGGCTGCTCGATGGGGTGTGGTTGGAGGAGGATCGGGAGGACGTATCCCTGGGACGGTCGAGGAACCTAGAGCTGTGGAGCAACGCGTGGTTCGTCAGAGGAAGCCCCCTGCTTGGTATAAGGATTATCAGGTGGAAATCTAGGACTCGAGGGCGAGTCCTTCAGGACAAAGAGGGGGAGAGTGTGATGAACAGAGGACGGAGGCTGCCGAGCTCCGAGGGTGTGGTGATTGGACACCAGCTGGTCCTCGTTGTGGATAACGAGGCCAGGGAGGATAAAGGGGTGACAGACCTACTGAGAGGCGTGCGTGGTCGACTTGTCATTGTGGCATCGGACTTTGGGGGGTGGGGTCGTTCGCAGCTGGTTAGGGCTGCCGGCGACGAAGATAGCCAAACAGGTGGTTAGAGTTCCAGTGTCAGGAGGGAAGGCTGGTCGCCTTCTTTAGACAGCTAGGGCTGGGCTTAGGTGGTGCCAAGACCACGCCGACATCTGCCGCTACGGACTCTGGCAGTGGATTTACTTGTGGACTTACCCGCCGTCCTCGCAAGCTACATCCCGGGGCGTTGGACGGTGCTGGAAGCTCAGACCCCGGGGAGGGGGGTCACACCATCCGTGACAGCTAAGTACCGCTGCTTGTGTGTCTTATGCCAGACTGTGATTTTAGGAGTGGAGACTTTGGCCACAGTATTTTAGTATAGGTTTTATGATTGGGGTTGATTTGTGTGTTTTAGTAGATTGTATAATAAAGTATATCCTTTTATAAATCAGTGCCTACTGGTGGTGTGTTCAGGTTCTGACGGGAGGGCAAGATATTCTGCCCATGCTGCCCACGGCTACTTTTATTACAATACTAATCAGAGCCAGGTTAGTGAGCCGCCCCTGAAACTTAGTTGACCTCAGGTATGACTTGATCAAGTTTTGAAAAGCTCCTCTCAGCTTGAGCCACAGTGACTGGCAGAGCAGTCCAAAAGTTGGGGTAGATCTCCAATAGATCTTTATCATGATCCATAATATTTTAGAATTGCCTCTGAAATTGTAATTTAAACTGACATAAAAAAACTGTAGACTACCAAAAATGCCAACTTTTACAGAACAAATCATGTTAAAAATAATCAGTGCAGCCATCTGCAATAAATAAACAGGATTGTTGGGTATTTTTTATTTATTTATCTATTTAATCCAGGCGTACCTCAAAGAAAGTCCAAAACACATGGGGGGGGGGGGGGGGGGGGGTAGAGATAATACAGTTATTACCAGTAATTAATAAACACGAATAATCAATAATCAGAGTATTGATTATTCGTGTTTATTAATTACTGGTAATAACTGTATTATCTGTAAACCCCCCCCCCCCCCCCCCCCCCCCCCCCCCCGTGTGTTTTGGACTTTCTTTGAGGTACGCCTGGATTAAATAGATAAATAAATAAAAAGTACGCGACATTTTGGTGCCGTGGGACTCGTCATGCGAGCCAGTCGCTGGGTGGTCGTCTCCAGGGAGCCGTGCAGGCGCCGCTCTCTCTTTTGAAAGCCCGGGGGCTTGCTTGCCTCCCGGCCGGCTGCCCTGCAAACGATCTTCCGCCTACGGCTCCGCGCGTCGGACTGCGGGTTGAGTCCAACGTGCGAGGGGGGAGTAGTGAGTGAGTACCTTCTTTTTTGCAGCTGTAAATAAATGAGCTGGTTGATTCGACGGTGTGTTTTACGCATGTGTCTGCCAAACAGGCTGAAATACGGTGGCCGTAATCTGGCGTTTAGTCTAAGGAAACACACTGTCTGTGATAGAGTGGGAACTCTGGAAGTTATTTGCTGATCTGACAGTATCTTCAAGATAAGGGCTCCGGTCAGAGAGCAGGGCACGGAGAGACAGTTTTACGTATTTAATGACAGTTGAAGTATGGACATCTGTACATTTCTGTGGTTCCATGTGGTCTGGAAAATAAATACAAAGAATGATGTAAAAGGACTGTACAAATGGTGAAGTAAATATGCCAACGTTTAAGACTAAGCAAAAACAAATATATTCCCAAATGATGCACATTCAAGGGTTACACAGAGTAAATATTGTGACTTCCAGCCTCAGAGGCACTGACAAATTATATGATCTCCAGGGACCTCTGGTGGTCAAACCAAGGTACTGCTGTTGCAAGTACCACACTACTAAACCATGCTGCCAATTAGCCTGGCATTATACCACACCTCAACTGAACTGACGTCATGGATGGATACACATGGAGTAAATGGAATAAAACTCAAATAAACCAGTATTTAGCACACATAACACAAATTACCAGAACCTCTTTGGAGCCGATCGATAGTCTTTCTCCATGGCCTCACCAAACTCCTCCCACGCCCGAGATTTTGCCTCGGCAACTGCCACTGCTGCACCCCGCTTGGCTATCCGGTACCTGTCTGCTGCCTCCGGAGACCCACAGACCAGCCACGCCCTGTAGGCCTCCTTCTTCAGCCTGACGGCTCCCCGAACCTCTGGTGTCCACCAGCGGGTACGGGGGTTGCCACCACGACTGGCACCGGCCACCTTACGACCACAGCTAGCAACAGCCGCCTCGACAATCGCAGAATGGAACAAGGCCCACTCGGACTCAATGTCCCCCCACTGCTCTCGGGACGTGGTCAAAGCTCTGCCGGAGGTGGGAGTTGAAGACCGTCTTGACAGGTTCTTCTGCCAGGCGTTCCCAGCAGACCCTCACTATGCGTTTGGGTCTGCCAGGTCTACGCGGCATGTTCCCTTGCCATCTGATCCAACTCACCACCAGGTGGTGATCAGTTGACAGCTCCGCCCCTCTCTTCACTTGGTTGTCCAAAACATACGGCCGCAGGTCAGATGATACCACTACAAAATCTATCATCGACCTGTGACCTAGGCTGCCCTGGTACCAAGTGTACCGGTGGGCATCCTTATGTTCGAACATGGTGTTCGTTATGGCCAAACTGCGGCTTGCACAGAAGTCCAATAACAAAACACCGCTCGAGTTCAGATTAGGTGGGCCGTTCCTCCCAATCACACCCCTCCAGGTCAAGCTGTCATTGCCCACGTGAGCATTGAAGTCCCCCAGTAGGACAATGGAGTCCCCTGATGGAGCACTATCTAGCACTCGTCCCAGGGACTCCAAAAAGGGTGGGTACTCTGAACTGATATTTGGCCCATAAGCACAAACAACAGTCAGGACCCGTTCCCCGACCCGAAGGCGCAAGGAAGCTACCCTCTTGTCCCCCGGGGTAAACCCCAACACACAGGCAGAGAGTCTCGGGGCTAACAAAAAGCCAACCCCAGCCCTCCGCCTCTCACCCGGAGCAACTCCAGCAAAGTAGAGTGTCCAACCCCTCTCCAGGTCTCGGGTTCCAGAGCCAATGCAATGTGTCGAGGTGAGTCCGACTATATCTAGCCGGTACCGCTCAACCTCTGCCACAAGCTCCGGCTCCTTCCCCGCCAGCGAGGTGACGTTCCATGTCCCAAAAACTAGTTTTCTTGTCCAGGGATTGGACCGCCAAGGCTCCCGCCTTGGTCTGCCACCCGATTCGCATTGCACCGGACCCTTCATGTTCCTCCTGCGGGTGGTGGGTCCACAGTTGGACGAGCCCATGTATCCGGTTCGGGCTGGGCCCGGCCGGGCCCCATGGGCGAAAGCCCGGCCACCAGGCGCTCGCTCACGGGCCCCAACCCCAGGCCTGGCTCCAGGGTGGGACCCCGGTAACCCTCCGGGCCGGGTACTCCGACTCTTCGTTTTAACCGCCATGAAAGTTCCTTCGAACCGTTCTTTGTCTCACCCTTCACCTAAGACCAATTTGTCATGGGAGACCCTACCAGGGGCACTAAGTGCCCCAGACAACATAGCTCCTAGGATCATTAGGGCACTCAAACTCCTCCACCACGATAAGGTGACGGTTCAAGGAGGAGTTTACAGTGTTTACAGTGGGGATGGGGAGCTGCTGACGTCAACTGAGGCTATAGTCGGACGGTGGAAGGAATACTTTGAAGAGCTCCTCAATCCCACCAATGCGCATTCCGAGGAGGAACCAGAGCTGGGAGGCCTGGGGATGGACTGTCCGATCTCGGGGGCAGAAGTTGCTGAGGTAGTCAAACAACTACACAGCGGCGGAGCCCCGGGGGCGGATGAGGTTCGTCCTGGGTATCTCAAGGCTATGGATGTTGTAGGGCTGTCATGGTTGACACGTCTCTGCAACATTGCGTGGTCATCGGGGGCAGTTGCTAGGGAGTGGCAGACCGGGGTGGTGGTCCCCATCTTTAAGAAGGGTGACCTGAGGGTGTGTTCCAACTATAGGGGGATCACACTCCTCAGCCTCCCTGGAAAGGTCTACTCCAAGGTACTGGAGAGGAGGGTCCGATCGATAGTTGAATCTCAGATAGAGGAGGAGCAATGTGGTTTTCGTCCTGGCCGTGGAACTGTGGACCAGCTCTATACCCTTGCAAGGGTGATGGAGGGGGCATGGGAGTTTGCCCAACCAATCCACATGTGCTTTGTGGATTTGGAGAAGGCTTATGACCGTGTCCCCAGGGGCACCCTATGGGGGACGCTCCAGGAGTATGGGGTGGGTGGCTTTCTGTTAAGGGCCATTCAGTCCCTTTACCAGAGGAGCGTGAGTTTGGTCCGCATAGCCGATAGTAAGTCGGACCTGTTCCCAGTGAGGGTTGGACTCCGCCAGGGCTGCCCTTTGTCACCGGTTCTGTTCATCACTTTTATGGACAGAATTTATAGGCGCAGCCGTGGTGTGGAGTGTGTCGAGTTTGGTGGCAGGAGAATCTCGTCTCTGCTTTTTGCGGATGATGTGGTCCTCCTAGCTTCATCCAGCTCTGACCTTCAGCACTTGCTGGGTAGGTTCGCGGCCGAATGTGAAGCGGCTGGGATGAGGATCAGCACCTCCAAATCTGAGACCATGGTTCTCGACCGGAAAAGGGTGGCTTGCCACCTCCGGGTCGGGGGAGAGGTCCTACCTCAAGTGGAGGAGTTTAAGTATCTCGGGGTCTTGTTCACGAGTGAGGGTAGGAGGGATCGGGAGATCGACAGGCGGATTGGTTCGGCGTCTGCAGTGATGCGGACGCTGAGCCGATCTGTCGTGGGGAAGAGGGAGCTAAGCCAGAAAGCCAGGCTCTCGATTTACCGGTCGATCTACGTCCCAATCCTCACCTATGGTCATGAGCTTTGGGTAATGACCGAAAGAACGAGATCGCGGATACAAGCGGCCGAAATGAGTTTCCTCCGTAGGGTGGCCGGGCTCAGCCTTAGAGATAGGGTGGGGAGCTCGGACATTCGGGAGGGACTCGGAGTAGAACCGCTGCTCCTCCGGATCGAAAGGAGCCAGTTGAGGTGGTTTGGGCATCTGGTCAGGATGCCTCCTGGACGCCTCCCCGGGGAGGTGTTTCGGGCATGTCCTGCCGGCAGAAGGCCCCCGGGTCGACCCAGGACACGTTGGAGAGGTTACATCTCCAATCTGGTCCGGGAACGCCTTGGGGTCCTGCCGGAGGAGCTGGTGGACAAGGCCGGGGAGAGGACGGCCTGGAGCTCCCTAGTTGGGATGCTGCCCCCGCGACCCGGACCCGGATAAGCGGAGGAAGACGACGACGACGACGACAACACAAATTAAGAGAAGTGAAATGAGGACTACAAGCGAGAATAGCAACTGATACCAATTAAACTGTAGGAACTCCCTCTAAATAATCCAAACAATATGTCCAGACAGACATAAAGGAAACTGAATGAACTTATAAGTTATTTATGTATCCATAGAGGTGCTACGGTTGGCCAAACTTACATATCAGTCATGAACGCACACGAGGCTGTCTGCCATCACCAACAGCTTGGACAAAATGGTAGAAACGGCTTTACAGGAAGTGACTATCTAGAGGAAGTGATGTCACAAACTGGACCACCAAAATAAGAGTGGGGTAACTTTACAAATGGATCTTGTAAAACTGCGATAACTATAACCCTTTCTGACATAGCCGCCCCCGAATTTAGTTATAAATTCGAAAACTAGAGGAAAGTCTCATCAGGTGTTCAGCCAGAGTCATCTTCATCTTCCCAAGCTGGCAGTCGCACCAGGCGCACAACTGGTCGAAGATAAGTCTGTCCCTTTATCCTCACTTCAGCTGCCCTGACTCGACCGTCTGAGCCTGGACATGTCTTGACAATCCTCCCGATCGGCCACTGGGCCCTGGGCAGTTGTGAATCGACCACCATCACAACCTGTCCAGCTGCAAGATTCTCTGTATTCTTGTGCCACTTGTGTCGCTTCTGTAGGTTAGGAAGATGGTAGCGAATAAAGTTGGACCAGAAGTGGTCTGCCAGGACCTGGCTGTGTCGCCATCGCCGTCTGCCCAGGAGTTCACTGGAAGCGTAAATGGCTTGTGGAAGCGATGCATCACGACGTCCCATGAGTAGTAAGCTCGGGGTGACTGGGTCTGGATCAGCAGCATCCGAGGATATATATCCCAGTGGCTTCGCATTGAGAATTCCCTCCACCTCAATCAAAACCGTCTGCTGAACAGATTCTGTGACAGTTTGGTCCTGCAGTACCACTCGAAGGGCTGCCTTCACTGACTTGATCTCCCGTTCCCATGTCCCCCCAAAATGAGGGGAACCTGGCGGGTTGAATCGGAACTCTATTTTCTGTCCAGCCAGCTGCTTTTGGATAGGTGCTTCTAAAGTTTGGAAGCTGGTCTGTAGTTCAGCCGCTCCACCTCGGAAATTGGTCCCTCTGTCGGCCAGGATTTCAAAGGGTTTGCCACGTCGAGCGATGAAGCGACGTAATCCCATCAGAAAAGCATCAGTGTCAATGCTCTCCAGCAGGTCGAGGTGCACACAACTCGTTGTCAAGCATTTAAAGATGATCCCCCATCGCTTCTCTGTGCGTCGACCCACCTTGATATTGTAAGGGCCGAAGCAGTCCACTCCGGTAGACCAGAAAGGTGGCTTGTATAGACGGAGTCTTGCTGGGGGAAGGTCTGCCATTTGTGGGACTACAGGACTAGCACGCCACTTTTGACATTCCACACAGCTGTACTGATGCCGTTTGATGGATTCTCTTCCGCGTAGGATCCAGTATCTTCTCCGAATTTCAGCGAACACACGCTCGGGACCTGGATGCAGGAGCTGGTTGTCATATTTCTTGATGAGGAGCCTGGTAACATGATGTTTTGGGTCAAGGATAATTGGATGCATGGTGTCTAGATCCAGATCTTCTGCTCTTCGCAGCCTGCCTCCCACTCTTATCAGCCCGACAGCTATATCATACTCAGGAGCAAGCATGATTAGGCGGCTTTGTTTGGAGATGGACTTCCCCACAGCAAGGAGTTTCACCTCTTCCTGGAAGGTCTCACTTCGGGATTGTCGTAGGAGATGTAGTTCAGCTTCTTGTACATCTGCAGCTGTCATGGTGGGGCTCGCCAGGTCTTTGGCCGCCAGGTCTTTGGCCGCCCCGTGAAGGCTCATATGAGGTCATCCCAGTTGTCGATGTTAGTAACATCCACTTCATGAGAAGGACAGGTAGCTGCTGCACAAAACACTGTCTTGCGTAGCTCATCCTCATCTTCTTCCTGAGCTACTTCCATTTGTAGCTCTGGCCAGGTGTCAATAGGCTGGTGAAGAAATTGTGGACCCTGACTCCACCGGTTGGGCTGACTGAGCTCATGGAGTGTCTTCCCGCGGGTAAGGTCATCTGCTGGATTATCAGAGGTGCTGACATACCGCCAAGTTGACCCTTCGGTAAGTTCTTGAATTTCAGCAACCCTTGTTCCAACAAAAACCTTGTATCGACTTGAGTCTGATTTCAGCCATGTCAACACTGTAGTTGAGTCGGTCCATAGTGTTATCTGCTGGGGAGAGAATGACAGCTCTGTCATTGTGACCTTAGCCAGCTGAGCCCCGGCTAGAGCTGCGCACAATTCAAGGCGTGGCATTGACAGCTGTTTCCGAGGGCAAACACGAGATCTAGCCATCATAAATGCAACGTGAACATTGCCCTGGTTATCGGGATTTTGAATATACTCGACTGCTCCGTAGGCTCTTTCGGAGGCATCGCAGAAGATGTGCGCTTGTCTGTTAGGCACTTCAGGGGCCAAGGTTGCTGGAACATAGCATCTTGGGATTTCCACTTGTGGGAGGTAGACCAGCTCACTCTCCCATTGTGTCCATATTTCCAGTAGAGCCTTGGGTCGAATCTGCTCATCCCAGTCGACTCCCACTTTCCACAGGTCCTGGATGAGGATCTTGGCTCGAGTGGTGAATGGGATAAGATACCCCAGTGGGTCATACTGCGTGGCCATCACCTTGTAGATGTTTCTCAGGGTCGGCTGAGAATACTCTACCGGTCGGTGTCTGTAGCCGAGTTGATCAGAGAGGCAGTTCCAACGTAGGCCTAAAGCTGGTTCCTCTGGGTCTTGTCGGGATTGGGAAAGCCACAGCTCGGAACTAGCCACTTTGGCTTCAGCAGGAAGGTGTTCCAAAACAGTTGGATCGTTGCTGGCCCACTGCCTTATATCGAACCCTCCAGCAGAGAGCAGACTGCGCAGTCGGTCAACTAGGGCTTTAGCTTTATCAGCAGTGGTGATGCTTGTTAGACAGTTGTCCACATAAAATGCGCTTTCAACTGTATGCAGGATGTCTTCATGCCCCTTACTGTTGTCCTTCACATGCCTCTGGAGGGCATATGTTGCACAGCAAGGACTGCACCTTGTTCCAAATGGCAGAACCTGCCACTCATATACAGTCGGTTCCTCCTCTCTCTTCATACCTCTCCACAAGAAAAGGAGCAGCGGTTTGTCTTCTGGTAGTAAGCAAACTTGGTGGAACATTGCTTTGATGTCACCGCTGACAGCCACACTGTGTTCTCGGAACCGAAGAAGTACGCCGAGAAGTGAAGGACCTAGGGTCGGCCCGGGCAGGAGCTGGCTGTTTAGACAGTGTCCATTGTGTTGGTAGGAACAGTTGTAGACAATTCTTGCCTTTCCATTATGGTGGACAACATGGTGAGGCAGATACCATGACTCCTGGGAGCTGTCTACTGTAGCTGAAGGAAGGGGTTTGGCATAACCTAACTGTTCAAGTTTATGGATTTCTTGACAGTAGGTATCTGCCAGAGCTGGATCTTTAGCTAGACGACGTTCAGTACTACGTAGCTGTGGGAGCAAAGTGTTCTTTGATGCCCAGAGGAGGGGACTATCCTTGCGCCTGAGAAGTGGAGTAGCATATCTGGTCACTCCATCCACTTCCACTTTAGTGGTGCGTTGCTCTAACAGGTCCACAGCCTGTTGATCCTCTTTAGAACGCGTGGCAGTCTTTATGTTCACATAAGGCGAGATGTCAACTTCCCACAGACGTTCTACATGGCGCTGGAGCTCTGAGTTGGGAGACGTGGTGAAGTAGCAGTGTGGGTGGTCAGCAGAAACAGGACTGAAGTTGGCTGGGCCTTGTAATGTCCAACCAAGAGGAGTACACACTGCTAGGGGGCTCCCAGGTGGGCCAGCTATTACTGGTTGCTTAGGGATGAGTAGATGAGGGAAATCAGACCCAATAAGAAGTAAAGGCTGCACTCTGTCCACAAGTGGAAGTGGAAGTCCTCCCAGATGGGAGTACTTTCGCATGAGTGACTTTACAGGGTAGCTGTGTTCTGAGAGACTTAGTTCATCAGCAGTGAAGGCATGGTGAATGCTGTACTTTACTTTGGGAGTGTGAACTGGAGATATTTCAAATGAAACTGTTGCTCCCTGAAGGTGAATCACCTCATGGCGGACAGTGCGCAGGGGAAGGTTTTCAGGCTTTTTAGTCAGATGGAGGCGTCGCACTGCTGATGGGAGGATAAGAGTCCTCTCGGACCCGTCATCGAGGATAGCAAAGCCTTCCAGGGAATACTCAGCATTGTGTAGACATACTTTGACCAACTTGAGCATGATTTTATTTGGGCGATTTGGACGGTCAATGTACACTGTATTGGGAGCAGCGTTGACCATTAACACCTTTTTAGGTTCTTGAGGGCACACGTCATGGAGCACAGTAAGATGTTGTTGCTTACATAATTTACAGGGCTTCTTTAGAGTGCAAACCTCAGGTGCATGATTCCTGCCGCACCGCCAGCAGCTTCTGTGTTTGATCCATGTGGCAATTTCAGCTGCTGAAAGAGCTTTGAATTTAGGACACAGGCTCAGGTAATGTCCTCTGTTGTCACAATAAGGGCAGTAAGGTTTAGGACCTGATTTAGGCTTAGATGATCTTATATGGCCAGCTGGATCTGGAGGTGTGGCTTTAGCCTGGCTCTCTGTGTTGTAGTACACATTGGATGAAGGACCCTGAGGTTTCTTCTGACTCCTCAGCTTTGGTTGATCTTGACACATGTACGCTGCTCTAGCGGCGATTCGCTTGGCTTGTGATTTCAACTGGAGCCATGTGGAGAAATCTGACAGGGTATAAGTCTTATCAGTCCCAGTTGTCAGAATGCCACGGTTCAAGCTATACTCAACAAAGCTGTCTCTGTAGTTAGCGGGCAATTTGTTAAGTAGCCTATCAACATGAGAGCCACATTTGAGTTCGTAGCCATTTTCACCCTCTAGTGATCGGAGCATGCCTACTAAAGCTTGTACTGAGAGGGCAAAATTGTCAAATCCATCTGGATCACCAAACCTAACTGGAGGTAAGTTTAGGATGGCTCCTAGCTCACTTTGCACAAGCTGGCGGGGTTGCCCGTATTTATCTTGAAGTGCCTGTAGGGCCGATGTGTATGGTTTCGGGTCATACATAAAGGCTTGTGCTAGCTTGTGAGCACTAGGCAGCTTCAAATGCTGCAACAACACTTGATATTTAAATGGTTCGGTGAGGTGAGCATGTGAGCTTAGCAGGTTATCTAGAGCCATCTTGAGCAGTGCAAAGTCTGCCTCTCTTCCAGATGTGAAGTAGGGTAAAGCAGGCTTAGGAAGTCCATATGAAGTAGCTATTAATAGCTCCATTAGGTCTGTACTAGGTGCAGTGATTGAGCCTGGAGGAGGAGCTGTCTCTTGTGGCAAAGGTGGTATGCTGGGAGGAGAGTGATGCTGCAGGGCTGCATCAGGTTGTACTGGCTGTTGTTGTGAATAAGACCAGGGTACATGCTGATGTGGAGCCTGGTTATAGACTGCTGGTAGCGTGTTTAGGGGAGCAGTGGACTGCACTGTTAAGGCTGGTGGTCCAGCACGAGGTAATATAGCACCAACTGATAGTGTCGTACCAGGCTGAGGGATGGTATGTGCTGTGGTGGGCGGAGCTATCGTGGAGTATGTGAATTGTGGCTGGGTCGGCAGGTTTACCATGGCAGGAGGTTGCGGTTGAAGGACAGGTGAAGCTCTAGTTGTTAATTGGCTTGTTGAGACAGGAGGATTAGGCACTGCTGCTGTAAAGGCTGGTGGAGGGCCAATAACTGTAGGAGCAGAGTGTGCAGGTCCATGTGCACCTTGTGAAGGTGGTGGTACTCCCATGACGTCAGCTGGGGACCCTTTGTTGGATTCATCTCCACTTTGCGGTCTTGAGGCAACATAGCTACTCGTTTCCTCCTTTAGGAGGGATGTAATGAGAGTCGCTTTCTCTAACTCTATTTCCTTTTCCTTTAGTTTACGTTGCAGCATTAGCCGTCTGGTAATAGCCTCTTTTGCCTTTAATGCCATTTCTGCCTCTTCATCAAGCTTACGCCTCTGTACTTCTTGTTCTCTTAGGAGTTCCTCTCTTCTTCTGAGGGCTTCCCGAGCTTGCTGGTCCAGATGCTGGTACTGTTCATCCATCAGACTTTCCTCCGTTATCTGTCTTTGCACCTCTGTCAACTCCATGCGCTTTATTCTCTCCTCCAACATGGCTGTCTGTATGTCAGATAACCCATCGATGATTGACCTCCTTGTTGACGAACTGGCGCTGCTCTGGGTCTTAGCTTTACTGCGCTGAGAGACAGATTGGCTTCGATCTGATGATGCTCTCCTACTAGGTAGGCTAGGTATGGCTCCAGTGATAGCAGCTGTGATCATTGCAGGTTGATCTGGAGGATGAGTTTCATGCCCAGCTGGAGCTTGGGCTGCTGGATGATGGAGAAGTTGAGGTTGATATCCAACTTCATAGTCCTCCAAATACGTTGGTAGTCGTCTCTCTCGCTGGGATCTAGAACGCACTGCTGGGTCTGCAGATGGTTGTCCTAGCTCCTCCATAATATCTCTAGATGACTGTGGATCCGGCTCGAAGGACCATGTGATAGAGTGGGAACTCTGGAAGTTATTTGCTGATCTGACAGTATCTTCAAGATAAGGGCTCCGGTCAGAGAGCAGGGCACGGAGAGACAGTTTTACGTATTTAATGACAGTTGAAGTATGGACATCTGTACATTTCTGTGGTTCCGTATGGTCTGGAAAATAAATACAAAGAATGATGTAAAAGGACTGTACAAATGGTGAAGTAAATATGCCAACGTTTAAGACTAAGCAAAAACAAATATATTCCCAAATGATGCACATTCAAGGGTTACACAGAGTAAATATTGTGACTTCCAGCCTCAGAGGCACTGACAAATTATATGATCTCCAGGGACCTCTGGTGGTCAAACCAAGGTACTGCTGTTGCAAGTACCACACTACTAAACCATGCTGCCAATTAGCCTGGCATTATACGACACCTCAACTGAACTGACGTCATGGATGGATACACATGGAGTTGTCGCGTGCCCGTCCCATTTACCGGTTCCTTTAAAACCCAGTTCCGTTAGAACTTATGAGACGGTGCATCCATCAGGGTTCGGGGGTGTATCGACGAGTATAATTGTACTAGATCCGGGTTTGGACTACCTAATTAGAATCTTGTCTTTTATTTTAAAGGTGAAATGACTTGCACGAATAGCCAGCCCCAGAGTGCTACACTTCTTTTAAACTCGTTACCTTTTGGTTAAGATACTAGAGAGAAGTCTGGAGGCAAGCCAAGCCTCTCAGCAATTGTTTGGATTATCCGGAATTAATTGCGCCTCTAACAGCTTATGTGGGAGGTTGGTAACTATAAAATGATTTATGCTAGTTGATCAGGCTATCATAAGTTTATCAATTTATTTATTAATCCAACCTTCCAGCTGATTAGAGACTTTTTCAACCTGCAATCAGAGCCAAAATAACCTCGAATATTTTGCTTTTATCGCCCTTAAGACAACTCGTTACTCGCAAGGAGGGGGAAGTTAAAACTTCCCTTATCTTAAGGTTTCTTTATATTATTCTGTTATAAACTGTAAAGTAAGTCCTGATAATTCAGAGACCGATCTTCGACATGCTTACCTCTGTGCAATTATGGCCAGGGCCCCAAACGTGAAGCTTTAGAGAAAACCTGAAAGAATCAGGATTATGTTTCTTTTTCAAAAAAGTCTCTCGTCTCGTCTTCCTCCGCTTATCCGGGTCCGGGTCGCGGGGGCAGCATCCCAACTAGGGAGCTCCAGGCCGTCCTCTCCCCGGCCTTGTCCACCAGCTCCTCCGGCAGGACCCCAAGGCGTTCCCGGACCAGATTGGAGATGTAACCTCTCCAACGTGTCCTGGGTCGACCCGGGGGCCTTCTGCCGGCAGGACATGCCCGAAACACCTCCCCGGGGAGGCGTCCAGGAGGCATCCTGACCAGATGCCCAAACCACCTCAACTGGCTCCTTTCGATCCGGAGGAGCAGCGGTTCTACTCCGAGTCCCTCCCGAATGTCCGAGCTCCTCACCCTATCTCTAAGGCTGAGCCCGGCCACCCTACGGAGGAAACTCATTTCGGCCGCTTGTATCCGCGATCTCGTTCTTTCGGTCATTACCCAAAGCTCATGACCATAGGTGAGGATTGGGACGTAGATCGACCGGTAAATCGAGAGCCTGGCTTTCTGGCTCAGCTCCCTCTTCCCCACGACAGATCGGCTCAGCGTCCGCATCACTGCAGACGCCGAACCAATCCGCCTGTCGATCTCCCGATCCCTCCTACCCTCACTCGTGAACAAGACCCCGAGATACTTAAACTCCTCCACTTGAGGTAGGACCTCTCCCCCGACCCGGAGGTGGCAAGCCACCCTTTTCCGGTCGAGAACCATGGTCTCAGATTTGGAGGTGCTGATCCTCATCCCAGCCGCTTCACATTCGGCCGCGAACCTACCCAGCAAGAGCTGAAGGTCAGAGCTGGATGAAGCTAGGAGGACCACATCATCCGCAAAAAGCAGAGACGAGATTCTCCTGCCACCAAACTCGACACACTCCACACCACGGCTGCGGCTAGAAATTCTGTCCATAAAAGTGATGAACAGAACCGGTGACAAAGGGCAGCCCTGGCGGAGTCCAACCCTCACTGGGAACAGGTCCGACTTACTACCGGCTATGCGGACCAAACTCACGCTCCTCTGGTAAAGGGACTGAATGGCCCTTAACAGAAAGCCACCCACCCCATACTCCTGGAGCGTCCCCCACAGGGTGCCCCTGGGGACACGGTCATAAGCCTTCTCCAAATCCACAAAGCACATGTGGATTGGTTGGGCAAACTCCCATGCCCCCTCCATCACCCTTGCAAGGGTATAGAGCTGGTCCACAGTTCCACGGCCAGGACGAAAACCACATTGCTCCTCCTCTATCTGAGATTCAACTATCGATCGGACCCTCCTCTCCAGTACCTTGGAGTAGACCTTTCCAGGGAGGCTGAGGAGTGTGATCCCCCTATAGTTGGAACACACCCTCAGGTCACCCTTCTTAAAGATGGGGACCACCACCCCGGTCTGCCACTCCCTAGGAACTGCCCCCGATGACCACGCAATGTTGTAGAGACGTGTCAACCATGACAGCCCTACAACATCCATAGCGTTGAGATACCCAGGACGAACCTCATCCGCCCCCGGGGCTCCGCCGCTGTGTAGTTGTTTGACTACCTCAGCAACTTCTTCCCCCGAGATCGGACAGTCCATCCCCAGGCCTCCCAGCTCTGGTTCCTCCTCGGAATGCGCATTGGTGGGATTGAGGAGCTCCTCAAAGTATTCCTTCCACCGTCCGACTATAGCCCCAGTTGACGTCAGCAGCTCCCCATCCCCACTGTAAACAGTGTGAGCGAGTTGCTGCCTTCCTCTCCTGAGGCGCCGGACAGTTTGCCAGAACCTCTTTGGAGCCGATCGATAGTCTTTCTCCATGGCCTCACCAAACTCCTCCCACACCCGAGATTTTGCCTCGGCAACTACCACTGCTGCACCCCGCTTGGCTATCCGGTACCTGTCTGCTGCCTCCGGAGACCCACAGACCAGCCACGCCCTGTAGGCCTCCTTCTTCAGCCTGACGGCTCCCCGAACCTCTGGTGTCCACCAGCGGGTACGGGGGTTGCCACCACGACTGGCACCGGCCACCTTACGACCACAGCTAGCAACAGCCGCCTCGACAATCGCAGAGTGGAACAAGGCCCACTCGGACTCAATGTCCCCCACTGCTCTCGGGACGTGGTCAAAGCTCTGCCGGAGGTGGGAGTTGAAGACCGTCTTGACAGGTTCTTCTGCCAGGCATTCCCAGCAGACCCTCACTATGCGTTTGGGTCTGCCAGGTCTACGCGGCATGTTCCCTTGCCATCTGATCCAACTCACCACCAGGTGGTGATCAGTTGACAGCTCCGCCCCTCTCTTCACTCGGGTGTCCAAAACATACGGCCGCAGGTCAGATGATACGACTACAAAATCTATCATCGACCTGTGACCTAGGCTGCCCTGGTACCAAGTGTACCGGTGGGCATCCTTATGTTCGAACATGGTGTTCGTTATGGCCAAACTGCGGCTTGCACAGAAGTCCAATAACAAAACACCGCTCGAGTTCAGATTAGGTGGGCCGTTCCTCCCAATCACACCCCTCCAGGTCAAGCTGTCATTGCCCACGTGAGCATTGAAGTCCCCCAGCAGGACAATGGAGTCCCCTGATGGAGCACTATCTAGCACTCGTCCCAGGGACTCCAAAAAGGGTGGGTACTCTGAACTGATATTTGGCCCATAAGCACAAACAACAGTCAGGACCCGTTCCCCGACCCGAAGGCGCAAGGAAGCTACCCTCTTGTCCCCCGGGGTAAACCCCAACACACAGGCAGAGAGTCTCGGGGCTAACAAAAAGCCAACCCCAGCCCTCCGCCTCTCACCCGGAGCAACTCCAGCAAAGTAGAGTGTCCAACCCCTCTCCAGGTCTCGGGTTCCAGAGCCAATGCAATGTGTCGAGGTGAGTCCGACTATATCTAGCCGGTACCGCTCAACCTCTGCCACAAGCTCCTCCTTGAACCCTCACCTTATCGTGGTGGAGGAGTTTGAGTGCCCTAATGATCCTAGGAGCTATGTTGTCTGGGGCACTTGGTGCCCCTGGTAGGGTCTCCCATGACAAATTGGTCTTAGGTGAAGGGTGAGACAAAGAACGGTTCGAAGGATCTTTCATGGCGGTTAAAACGAAGAGTCGGAGTACCCGGCCCGGAGGGTTACCGGGGTCCCACCCTGGAGCCAGGCCTGGGGTTGGGGCCCGTGAGCGAGCGCCTGGTGGCCGGGCTTTCGCCCATGGGGCCCGGCCGGGCCCAGCCCGAACCGGATACATGGGCTCGTCCAACTGTGGACCCACCACCCGCAGGAGGAGCATGAAGGGTCCGGTGCAATGCGAATCGGGTGGCAGACCAAGGCGGGAGCCTTGGCGGTCCAATCCCCGGACAAGAAAACTAGTTTTTTCAAAAAAGTTTTATTACAAAATCAAAATACAAAAAATTGGTAAAGTGAAAAACAACTGCTATCCCCCACGGAGGAATTAGTTCAAAATGATTAAATAAGAGTTAGTTTACACTAGCTCTTGTCTTCTCAGAATCTCCCCAAGAAGAAGCCCTCTAGCTCTGCTTCTCTCCAAAAAACTGCCTGTCATCCCCCATCCAGCAGGACGGGGGATGACCCCTCCAAATCTGCTCTGTCTCTTCTTGTCGTCTGCCCCAGCTCTCTCAATCTGATCTGAGCTGCATCCTTTTATATCATTTCTGAGACTGCTCTAAACAATGTAAGAGTCACAAGTCATTCTCTCCTGACAGTTTAGGTCAAGGGGTCATTTACCAGATACACTTTTTTATCTCTACATAAGACATTTGGTATCATTTTCACTACATGCAGTATTCACATGAGGGCACAAAAGTTACATTCTGCACTCCTGGAATGAGAGCACAGGTCATAAATCTTCATGTTGGTAGCAAATTGTAGATCTTCCTCCAGCATTCCTGAGAGCTTCTGGGTCCAGTTGGACTTTCCTCACTCCATGCCAGTCCTTCTTTTCCCGCCAGAGGTGGAGTTAGGGGCGGGCCCAGGGGTGTGTCCATGGGTGGATCCAGAGAAGACAGCCTGTCTTTTGACCCTTTGCCTAGTTCTGTCCTCACCAGCAAGTCCTGAACTATTGTCCTCTTGACCCTTGTGTGACCCTTGTCTCTGACCACTGTTTCTAAGCCTTGACCGATTGCTCGGACTTGCAACATCCCCCATGGGGACGAACTGAGGCAAAGGACCATAAAAAGATAGAGCAGCAATGCAAGCCTTCATAAATCTAGCATCCATCTCACTCAGGAACGGCTGAACACTCAGACACCTAACTGTGGCCTCCACATCAACCCTCATTCTCATCATAATGCCATCATCAGCTACGGGTAAGCACAAGGTCCCTTTGCGGGTTGTTACATAACCTTTAAACTGCTTTCTCCCATCTGTGGGATCTTCGCCCAGAAAGAATAAAGATAAATCCATCACCGGAGCTTCTCCACGTGGAAGCGATCCCATCATTTGAGGTGGGAAGCTGGCGCTGAAAACCAAAACATGATTTTCCGTATCCAACAAAGGTGCGGTCCCAAAAGAGTCACAGACTTCTGGGCCGAACCATCCAGTCTTTACAGACAAAATATTCATAAACTGAAAGCAATCTATAATCTTGCCTTGACAAACAAAGTAACACCCCTTCTGGGATTTAATCCTCCATCTCATTTCTCTCCCTGGTGCAATTCGGACAGGGGGAGGAATGCCTGCTGGCTCACTACTTAGACAGACCATAGGGATTTCACGTATCACATCAGGACACGGGACGCATGTCGAAGCTGCCGTCATTACTGATACAACCTCTTCAGCCACGTCAGATGAGGGCGCCGTTGTCAGCTCCTCGTCGTGGGCCTGCTCAAGCAGGGCATCTACTCCCGGGGAGGACAACATTAATATGTCGTCTTCCTGATCAGTCTCCCGCTTGAATCCCTTTTCCATTTGGTCTGGATGTACTGAATAAACCTGCAAGACACGCAGCGTTTATTCATCGTAGCATGTTCACACTGGAGCCCGATCGTCTTAGTCTGAGGCAATCCATCCCTCCCGCGATTCACGGTGCACAAATAGTATGCGCCATTCAGAGAGAAAACAGTTGATGGACCTGCGGAGGGGATTAATCCCTCTATGATATTCTGCCGAATCGAGTCCATCTGGAAGGAACATAAAATATGTTCCACATGAGATATATAACTCATTCCATGAAGCAATAAGTAACTGCATTACTGCATAAACACTTCTTAATTATAGGAGAAAATAAATCATCAGAAGCTGCAGGAAGAACCACACTACAATTCCTATCTGCAGGCATAGTTTTACAACAATAATCCTCACAACAAGTGTACACCAGTTATGAAATGTCTACAACATCCTAAAGACAAACTGGATAAAATAGTTACAAAATCCTGACATACCTCCAGATTCAGAGCGTCAATCAGCTCAGATTCAGGGTGAGTTTGATGAGCCATTGGTTCACTTCAAGTTACAGACTGACAGTTAAGGAGCAAGTGACACGCGGTGCAGAGAGGCCTGCACTTAAACAGGAGCAACAAGAAGGGGGGCTAATACTCCCTCTACCTTGACACCTCTCTTCCCATCTTATCTGGATCTACCAGGTCCTTTTTCCTTTCTCCTAACAGCTTTCTTCCTGTCAACTGCCACTTGTTGTTTTTACAGGCCAAAATCATACCGATTATTATACCAATGCGTAATATTTCCTGTTTGCCAGGAACTTAAACTACTGTCTTTGGTCTGAAAACACCCAAATTCGATTCTACGAGGCCACCATCTTTCTATCTTCGTCACTTTGAAAGTGGTGAAGTTGTGTCCCCATTCTAAATCATTTCTAAGGCAATATTTGTAAACCCACAACTCTACTTCACCTGAAGTTTGATTTAAGATTTTCTTTTTCCTTAATATTATCTGACAAGATCGATCAAGCTCTGTGGATCCTGTGTGATCCATCAAGACTGCCATATACTCCGCCCATGGGCCGGTCTCACCACACTCCGTGTCATTCTTCTCCTCCTGCTCTGCTGCAGAAAATGATGTCACGGAGGGTGTAGCCATGATCCGGTCAAATCCATTTTCTCCACAGGGCAAGCGCAGGCAGCCAGTTTTGTTCCCTGTTACACTACAAATCTTGAATCCAATCTGTGTTGCTATCATGCAGGTGGTTATATTCTCAGTAAAATCTTCTTTGGGCCATAACAGCTTAATTTTGGATACATTCCAATTCCCTATTAATTGTTGCGGTCCTCCGTGAGTTATGTTGTATGTCACCGAGGACACATGATACGTTCGGAGATATACATGTACCCCATATGCAATCGCTATACTTAATCCTATGAGGCTAAATTCGAAAAGGATAAAAAAGGCCCATTTAATCCATTTT
This sequence comes from Nothobranchius furzeri, assembly GCF_043380555.1. Classification (NCBI taxonomy): domain Eukaryota; kingdom Metazoa; phylum Chordata; class Actinopteri; order Cyprinodontiformes; family Nothobranchiidae; genus Nothobranchius; species Nothobranchius furzeri. The sequence goes on along the minus strand of NC_091744.1, from coordinate 3,960,937 downwards.
ATTATCCAATTCTGTCCTTTCGGAATATTTACATTTTTCTTTTTAACTTTGGGGTCAACTCCCGCCGGAGTTGCATACCTGACCACTTTTCGTTTTCTGCTGGTTTCCCTCTTATGCTTCTGAGTAGACAACATCTGTAAAACAGAAGCATAAAAATCAGCAGAAATGAAAGCGCCCTGCTCTAGTTAGTTAGAGTCAGATTGGAGACCAGCCTTCTACGAGACATTCTAGTGTGAGCAGTCCCATAAATCTTAGGCCAATATGCCTCTCCTCTCCAGGTGGTCACTATGTTAACAGCCGAGCTGCAAACGCGACCCGACAGGTCTATTACCTCTATCAAAGTTAACTGATAAGGCATGAACTTACGCTCCGCCCCTGGTCCCAGACTCTTCAGCTCAACCAGGTATGATGTAACACGCTTACGCATCCCTGGGGGCTCCTGAACAGACAATCCTGTATGCCAGTCCAGAGTCCCTGACAGATAAGTTCCCCATCTGTCGTCTTTATACTCTTGAGTTACCCCAATCTGTGTACCTGTTTCCCATGCATCAGCCAGCGTACCAAATTGTTGTCCTAATATCAAGCTCTTAATAGACTCAAATTTGGACCGAGCCTGAAGCCCTTCCAGTCCTTTTTCTCTGGTCTTGAGCTTGAACACAAATGGATAAGCTTCCACCCATAAATCTCTAACCGGCTTCACCAGGCTAGGATTCCTGAGCAGCTCTCCTACAAAAAACATACTTGGCTGGCTTGTCGGTAAGCAGGTAGTCAAAACACCATTCTTCGTGAAACAGCACCCATCTTTGATTTCACCTCTGTGGGTGCATTCACAGACCTGCCAGGAGATGATGCCTGGATTATTCCTCAAGCAGGTTCCGCAAAAACATATTTTAATGGGAGCAGACAGCTCCACTGCACCTGTATGCAAGTCTGTTCCTCTCTCCAGGTGAGGGGGCTTCTGCTCCCGGAGCCCCGACCATTTAATTAGGGTGCACAGATATCCACATATCACGCATGTTCCTGGCCTCAAGCCTCCCCATTGCGCGTAACGATACGCATTTGCAGATTCTATGAAGCTCGGAAACATAGCCACTTTACAATCTTTAACACAATCCCCCTTCGTTAGCAAAATTAGGCCCGTAGCACCTGGGATCTTACAAGTCATTTCTTCACTAGATTTTGGCCCAGCCATGACCTTTAATCAAGTAATTAATTTAAAAAAAATTTTTTATTTATTTATTTATTTATTTATTTTTTCAATTAATTACTTTTATTTTTCAGAGTTATTTTATAACTTGATGAGGGTGAACGCGCAAACCAGTGTCAGTTAAAACCACGTTCCCAGTTACGTCTTTTATTATAAAGGGACCACTTACGTTATGCTTAATGCAATCTCCTTTTCGAACCGGTCCTCTTTTGACCCAAATTCTTTCACCTTTCTGTAACACAGAGACGTGTTCCGGGTTAGTTTTTTTCTCAGTTCTTTTCAGTTTCGTCCTATTAAGGATCACATTTAGTTCTGAAACTCCCTCCGGTGTATCCCATCGGGAGCTCAGGTTAGTCAGGATGTGATTTTTTATCGTCCTAACTGCTCTTTCTGCTATTCCGTTAGTGTGGGACTCGTATGGGATAGAAAAAATGTGTCTTATCCCCCTTGATTCAAGCAGACAAGAAACTTTGTCATTCTTAAATTCAGGTCCTCCATCCGAACGGAGTGACTCACACGTGAGGGGCAGGTGTAGAGATAAGGCCATGCTGACCGTATTTCCTGTGACACGTTTCAGCGGTATTATCTTGCTCTGATCACCTGGTCCATTATCTTTGATTACCAAAAAGAACTTATGTCCGTTCACTCCTCTAGAGGCACATTCACCAACATCCGTGCTGAAATGCACCCCCGGCACATCACACATGATGGGCAAATGGTCATAAATCACGGGTTGAGCCCCTCCTTTTACTTTACACGACTCACACGTCGCTTTTACTCGTGCTGTTAGTTCTTTCAGCTTTGGTACAGAAATATTTTCTTTTTTGAAAATCTCACGCAACCGTAATACTCCTACGTGTCCGTAATTTTTATGCGCAAATGTCACCAGCTCTTCATCAGCTGCAGCGCTCCTGTTCTGTAAAAACGCTGTGGGTAGAAACAAAGCGCGGGCTTGTACTAATTCATCCACTTCTGCGTTTCCGATCTCATCCTCGCTTTTTCCATTTGTATGGCTATTTACATGTGTCACCTGAATCTGTAATTTTTTCTTATAACACGATACTAAAGTCCACAAGTCAGCGTGTTCCAATCTCTCTCCATCAGTTTTCTGGAAATCTTTAGCTTCCCAAAATGCTAAATGATCATCCAGCCCGTCTTTAACGTATTTAGAGTCTGTGACCAATCTTACTGATCTGAGCTTCAGCTTACACGCGTCAGCAAGCGCCATGACAACGGCCGTCAATTCTGCAGTTTGAGCGGATCCGACAGTCTGTCCAGCTTGTTGGTATTTCCTGTCCTTTAGCAGTCTCACAAACCCCCACTTACAGAAGTCTGCATCTGCTGTTTTCTTAGATCCATCAGTGTAGTAAACTGCCTCTGGTTTTATGGCTTTAACAACCTCTTTCCTGTCAGGCTTAAGTTTTGTTTCTCCTTCCACGTGAATCTGCGGGTTTGCCAATAACATCTCCCACTTTGCCCATCTGGGTAAAACGGCCCTCGCCTGTGGGAGGAGATCTTTCCGAAGTTCTTTAATCATATAATCAGTAGATTGAATTATGATTTTTTGCGATCCGGCCAGAGCGAACATCATATCTTTATGTTTCATCAGGGTGGTCAGCACCTTTTCGCTGGGCGTGTAACGGGTTTCTGTTGGTGCGAGTTTATAGCCTTTACATGTTATCAGACTCTTGCTGTCATAGTTCTGAAATAAACACTCTGTGAAATCCTGTCCTACAATCACTCTTACAGCTAACGGTTCATGATGCTCTCTATTTGAAAGATTCACTAGATTAGCACTTATTTTAACCATCACTGCTTGGTAAGTCTCAAGCTCCTGTGAGCTCAGTTTGCGGTTGTGCGTCACCAGTTTCTGACCCACTTTGGTTCTGAGACCTTTTTTAAGTGACATTATGGGATCAATGATGTTTCGAAAATCACGGACGTTGCTGGAAATGTACTGAAGCTGTCCGATTACACTTTCCAGCGTCAGTAAGTCATGCGGGGGTGTTATGTTCTGTAGATAGGTGAAAGGTACCGACACTGAATCTGACACCTCAAAACCTAGGAACGTAACTTCTGTGCGTCCTAGCTGGCTTTTCTTCAAGTTGAGTTTGAATCCTGCACATGTCAGTCTGGTCACCACCTCGTCCAAAGTTTTCAGGTGTTCACTTTCACAATCATGCGTGAAAAATATGTCATCAATATATTGAACGACAGGTAAACCTTCCAGATATGACTGTACGACACCTTGAAATTTATTCGCCGCGTTTACCCATCCCATAGGTAGAACGCACCATTCATAATGTTTCCCTTCAAATGTAAATCCAGTTTTAGCTCGACTTTCTTGCGCTAAAGGTACAGACCAAAAACCGTTAGCCAAATCGATGCATGTTTTATATTTTTTAATAGGCATGGTTCGGAGCTGCATGTATGGGTCAAAAGTTTTACGCACGTCGTGCGGAGTCACTCTATTTAAACCTTTCAAATTGTGTACCAGTCTGTAGGTGCCATCAGGTTTAGGAACAGCTTGAATGGGAAGACAGGTGGATAATGTATCTTTCTCTTCGATTATCCCTTTTTCTTTAAGCTCAGCGAGAGTACATCTAATCTCATCTTTTCCTTCTCTGATCGGATACTGCTTTTCCCTGGCAGGCATCGCTCCTTTAATAATGCATTGTTCTTTTACTCTGCCACAATCATTTTTGTGTGTAGCCCAATTACCTTTTTGGATTATTTCTCTGAGTTTGTGCGGGTCCAAACTAGTCTTCTCCAGTTGTTCTTTAATGAGACTATCCATATCTAATTCACCTAAAAAACTCACATTCAGTGCTGGGTCTTTTGTTATTTTAACTAAATCCTTTAAACTAATTAAGTTTTCTGCACCTTTTATGTAAAGAATTCCCTGTTCATCTTTATGAACTGCCATGTTACGTACAGAGCCGTCTGCTGGTATCACATTCTTGTATCCTATTTGTTCCATCGGATTATTTTCACGCTTTACTGATATTAATGCCCCGGTATCTAAAATGTATTTTGTATTTTCGTATTTTACTTTAAGCCACTCCCCATCCCAATGCGTATGAGATGAGAGCGCCTCAATTATTTCTACTTTTGTGGTGGCGGTCTTCTCTGATTGTGGTATTTCGCGTCCCAATCTTTGATTGATTGGATCAATTTCTCCTTCTGTTCTCTGGTCATCCGGGCCCACTCCTCCGGATTCGCTCTTGTGGGTTCGAGCCCCACGTTGGGCGCCATGTCGCGTGCCCGTCCCATTTACCGGTTCCTTTAAAACCCAGTTCTGTTAGAACTTATGAGACGGTGCATCCATCAGGGTTCGGGGGTGTATCGACGAGTATAATTGTACTAGATCCGGGTTTGGACTACCTAATTAGAATCTTGTCTTTTATTTTAAAGGTGAAATGACTTGCACGAATAGCCAGCCCCAGAGTGCTACACTTCTTTTAAACTCGTTACCTTTTGGTTAAGATACTAGAGAGAAGTCTGGAGGCAAGCCAAGCCTCTCAGCAATTGTTTGGATTATCCGGAATTAATTGCGCCTCTAACAGCTTATGTGGGAGGTTGGTAACTATAAAATGATTTATGCTAGTTAATCAGGCTATCATAAGTTTATCAATTTATTTATTAATCCAACCTTCCAGCTGATTAGAGACTTTTTCAACCTGCAATCAGAGCCAAAATAACCTCGAATATTTTGCTTTTATCGCCCTTAAGACAACTCGTTACTCGCAAGGAGGGGGAAGTTAAAACTTCCCTTATCTTAAGGTTTCTTTATATTATTCTGTTATAAACTGTAAAGTAAGTCCTGATAATTCAGAGACCGATCTTCGACATGCTTACCTCTGTGCAATTATGGCCAGGGCCCCAAACGTGAAGCTTTAGAGAAAACCTGAAAGAATCAGGATTATGTTTCTTTTTCAAAAAAGTTTTATTACAAAATCAAAATACAAAAAATTGGTAAAGTGAAAAACAACTGCTATCCCCCACGGAGGAATTAGTTCAAAATGATTAAATAAGAGTTAGTTTACACTAGCTCTTGTCTTCTCAGAATCTCCCCAAGAAGAAGCCCTCTAGCTCTGCTTCTCTCCAAAAAACTGCCTGTCATCCCCCATCCAGCAGGACGGGGGATGACCCCTCCAAATCTGCTCTGTCTCTTCTTGTCGTCTGCCCCAGCTCTCTCAATCTGATCTGAGCTGCATCCTTTTATATCATTTCTGAGACTGCTCTAAACAATGTAAGAGTCACAAGTCATTCTCTCCTGACAGTTTAGGTCAAGGGGTCATTTACCAGATACACTTTTTTAGCTCTACATAAGACATTTGGTATCATTTTCACTACATGCAGTATTCACATGAGGGCACAAAAGTTACATTCTGCACTCCTGGAATGAGAGCACAGGTCATAAATCTTCATGTTGGTAGCAAATTGTAAATCTTCCTCCAGCATTCCTGAGAGCTTCTGGGTCCAGTTGGACTTTCCTCACTCCATGCCAGTCCTTCTTTTCCCGCCAGAGGTGGAGTTAGGGGCGGGCCCAGGGGTGTGTCCATGGGTGGATCCAGAGAAGACAGCCTGTCTTTTGACCCTTTGCCTAGTTCTGTCCTCACCAGCAAGTCCTGAACTATTGTCCTCTTGACCCTTGTGTGACCCTTGTCTCTGACCACTGTTTCTAAGCCTTGACCGATTGCTCGGACTTGCAACAGAGTAAATGGAATAAAACTCAAATAAACCAGTATTTAGCACACATAACACAAATTAAGAGAAGTGAAATGAGGACTACAAGCGAGAATAGCAACTGTTACCAATTAAACTGTAGGAACTCCCTCTAAATAATCCAAACAATATGTCCAGACAGACATAAAGGAAACTGAATGAACTTATAGGTTATTTATGTATCCATAGAGGTGCTACGGTTGGCCAAACTTACATATCAGTCATGAACGCACACGAGGCTGTCTGCCATCACCAACAGCTTGGACAAAATGGTAGAAACGGCTTTACAGGAAGTGACTATCTAGAGGAAGTGATGTCACAAACTGGACCACCAAAATAAGAGTGGGGTAACTTTACAAATGGATCTTGTAAAACTGCCAAAACTATAACCCTTTCTGACACTGTCACTGGATTATTTAAAGTTTCCTGTGCTGTTGAGGAACAAATATTCGAACACCGCTGTTTTGGCTTGAAAACAACCCCAAGTCGAACCAAAAACAAAAATCACTTATATTTGTGTGCGTCTCATTGATTTGGTGTCGTTCGTGGTGTTTTGTCCACCGCTGGCTGATCTTTGCTGTCTGTGTGTGTGTGTGTGACCGGAGCTCTGCGCTGCTGGAGCTTCAGTTTTCCTTTGATGTGAGCGTAACATGGCCAGTTTTGCCGGGTTCGGTTCTGTTCGGTGGTCTGTGTGTGTGTGTGTGTGTGTGTGGGTTTGTGCGTGCGTGTGCATGTGTGTGTGTGTGTGTGTGTGTGTGCCGTCTTGGTGTGTGTGCGTGTGGAAGATAAAAATGGAGGAGTGTGGCTGCCAAATGTTAATTTTAATATACGCCTTTATCTGTAGTTTAATCGTTTTTTCTGATAATTTTTACTTAAAAATAAGTGGCATTCTTCCAGCTTGATTAACTAGACAAAACAAGCTAGAATGGGAAACACCACTTCACGCAATTGCCCCTCAAATTAAACTAGATCTCTGATCTACAGCCCCTTTTGTGCTCTACTGAGTCAGCTTTTAGTTTTTACCTAAACTGTTAGAGGCCTTATGTTTAAAGAAATGATTGTCAGCTTGGTTCGGTTTGTGTGTGCGTGAGAGAGAGAGAGAGAGAGAGTGTGTGTGTGTGTGTGTGTGTGTGTGTGTGTGTGTGTTCGTGTGTGTGTGTGTGTGTGTGTGTGTGCGTGTGTGTGTGTGTGTGTGTGTGTGTGTGTGTGTGTGTGTGTGTGTGTGTGTGTGTGTGTGAAGAATTGGCTGGAGTCCGACGGGTGTGTACGGAGAGCGAAGGAAACAGGGAAGTTGTTGGGTTATGGATAATGTAACGGAATCAAAGTGATGTAACTAACCAAAGTTGTATTTTAATACACTGTTAGTAGTTCACTTTTATAAACAGAAGAATAGGCTGTTTTTATCATCAGGGAGTTTAATTAAACACTCTGTATTGACTTTGAGACAAGAAAAGAGAGAGAGATGGGATCGTTTGAGAATCTTTAATATCTTAATTATAAATTCTAAACAATCTACCAGGACTAACTCTGTGATGGATGAGAATGGATTCGGATGTTGTGTTGGTGCGTGTGTGTGAGTGTGTGTATCTGGTTCAGATTCTCTAGGAGGACGTAATCGAATCTGGTCGTCTTTGTTATGACTAGGTATCACGAGGCTTATAAAGTGATGACATGAGCCTCTATTTTGCCGTGTACGTACCCAGTGGGGTCTCCCAAGTAGATCAGGAATTGCCAGGTCTGGAAACCTCGGATGTACGGTGGAGCTGTCGGTGCAGCGATCACAACGTTTCAAAGCCCGTCTGGAGGGTCGACCCGGTACCGTTCAGCGGCGTCAGCAGGTGCTCTTATTTTGAAAGGACGTCGTCTGGTTGTTAAACGACGAAAATCTCCCGTTTCACAGTTCTTAGTTTAAAGAAAACGCATCCGGCCAGGCTGCGCTTGTCTTTAGGATGATGGTGAACAGAACTGAAGTCAAAATGGAACTGACTTAAAATGGCGTTGCCTTGTTTTATATCTCTGAATTGTTGATAAGTTTCAGTAAAGTAGATTGGACACTTGAAGTCAACACCAGATTCTCCTGCGGCAGCCGAAAGCTCTGATTGGTTGGAACAATGTGTCATGCGTTTCTATGGAGATGAGGATCAGTATGTCTGCACCGTAGTCCTGGTTTCATTAAACATAATTCATGACATATTTATTTCACAGATCATTCACTTGATTATTGTTGATCAACATCTGTTTTGCTTAATAATTTTAATCACAAATAAAGTACTTTGATTAGGTAAAGCTTCTTCTTCTCCTTCGGACTCTTCTGATGGAATGTAAACAGTCTGAGGAACAACCCGACCTTGGTTTTTCTACACGGTGTTATTGTGGTGTTATTGTGCACCGGGCAGCTGTATGGAGTTGAAAACCATGAACTTCATAACCTTACAATAACTTAGGAAGATTTGGGGAAATTTAACCCTTTAGGTCTAGGGACACGTAAACACGTCTTTTGAACCGGTCTGATTTGGGACATTGTAACAGCAAAACTCCGCCTCCCAGAGATTCAGTTCCAATTCAGTTTGTATAAATGTTTTGAATGATTTAAGGTCTAATATGCAATCCTTTTAGGTCCCAATATAACAAATAGTTATAAATTCATTAAGGCCTGGTTGTGCTGAACAGGTTGATAGGGATTATGGTTTTTATTTTGGAAAAACTCTAAAGTAGTCGAAACCGGCAAATTACACCCTTGACCCAGAGGTACAGGCTATTCCACATCGCGCCTGCGCCTGGTTATTACTGACCAAATAATATCTGATCAATTGAGTGAAGGTCCAGTGGGCTATAAAATAAAATTAGAAGTCAGATGAATTGAAATTAAAAATCAAAATGGTGGTCTACAGGGAGTCCCCATAATTGTAGTTTTGCCCTAAAACAAATTAAAGGTTGAAAGAGCTCCTGCCACAAACCAAAAGAAAAAGTAGCACAACTATTAATTATTTATTGCTCTTGTGACCCGAGTATTTTTATTTATTCATGGTGGATGGTTAAATCGAGTCTAGGAGTGACCCCTGTCCTATGAGATTTTTTTTTATTATTTGCAGTTAATTGTATGTTGGGTTGTTCTTTTTCATTTTACCCTCCGGGAGTCCAAACCTTCATATCCAGACAGGGGAATTCAGGTGGTGACAACCCAAAACCCGTGTATATCTATACAATTTATTTTTCTTTAGTTTGACTAATAGTTCTATTGTGGTTTGTACTAAATTAAATGGTAGAGCGATAGCGACCATCTGCGATGAATCATTTTTTTGGTATCCTGCCGAATGCCTCAGTTTAACTATCTCCGGCATACACCAGTCAGAAAGTCCCAGTCAAACCAAGCCCCAGTTTAGGTGCTGGAGTTACACATTAATTTCAGTGTTTCTGTTCATCCTAACTTGGTTTGCTTTCACCTACAAAATGTACAGTGCCTTACAAAATCCCACTATTACTTAAACAATCTCGCTGGCTTTCATTGGTCAGCCAATTTTCTAAAATCCTTGTGGATGATGGATGGTTTGCATCTGGCAGTGCAGAGTTTTACCTCACAGACTCTCTTATGCCCTTTTGCAAAATAACCACCTAACAAGGAACATAGTCAATAAAAAGAATCTACAGTGGGTAAAGAAATCCCCAGTTCGGTATTTTGGGACACACTGCTGTCAGGTGAAGGCAGATCCAGTCAGGAAACCATATTGATTGCCCCAAACCCCAGATATGGAACGGATTATGCAGCTTTTAACCCTTATAAGTAACCCTTTAATGCAGAAAGGCCCCAGACCTTTGCACATTTCTCTTTGATGCTGGATATGACCCCGAGTTACAGAATTAGAGGGGGAAATTATTGTAAAATTATGATTTTGTGTTACTGTGGTACAAAACCACTTAAATGGCACCTGCTCTATTTAATTGAAGAACTGTAAAGATGGTGCCTTACTACTGTTATAAAATGACAAACTCTTTTGCCCCTGTTCACTGAAACAGCTTTGATGTATTCATTTCTGGTTTTGCCCGACATGTTCCTGTGGAGGCAGTTTAGCTTTGAAGCAGCTGATCTGCATCCAAGGATGCCTTTTGCTATTAGACTTAGTTTAAAATTACAACTTGGACTCAAGATGGTCTCTATTTCCACTTGATAAGGCTGTTCCTTAATGGAGTGCAAACTTTAGCTCAGCGCAGATATTTCAACCTGTTGTGTTTTGTTGGTTAGACTAACTAGTAGATATGGTTTAATTGTCATTTGTCATTTTCTGTGGAGAAGTGAGCTACTTCTATGAGAACTATTTCTATTGTTAAAAGATTTTTCAGTGGGACCACTGAGATATATATATATATATATTCCCAAATGATGGAGGGAGTTGGCCTCTTTCTAAAGATTCTTGGAATATCAAAATTTGTTTTAACTTTTGACAACACTGGGTTCAAATTTAGTGAAGGCAGTTCAGCTAACTCTTGGCATAATTTCATCCCCAAATATTTCATGCCTTTAGGTGTCCATTTAAATTTAAATTTCTCCACCATATGTGAATAGCACAGACCCAACAATGGCATAGCCTCAGACTTGGACCAATTGATTGTATATCCAGAAACTTTTGAGTAGGATTCTAGAGTGTCCATTAAATGTGGTAAAGATGTAAGTGGATTAGTTATCGTTGCTAGAATATCGTCTGCATAAAGAAGTAATTTGTGTTCAACTTGGCCCGTTCTTATACCTCTAATATCACTATTTGACCTAATACTCACAGCTACCGTTTCTATAAATATAATGAATAATAGAGGACTGAGAGAACACCCCTGTCGGGTCCCACGTGACAAACCAAAAAAAGGTGAAATCATTCCGTTGGTTATAACTGCCGCCCTCGGCTCTTTATACAATATTTTAACCCAATTTATAAATTGTGACCCAAATCCAAAGTTTGATAAAGCAGAAAAAGGAAACCCCATTCAACTTTATCAAACGCCTTCTCTGCATCTAAGGAGAAGGCAGCTACAGGCTCATCTTTTGACTCACTCAACCACATTAAATGCAGCAGTTTCCTGACATTATCCACTGAAGAACGGTTTCTCATAAATCCTGTCTGGTTCAGGTGTATGATATTAGGAAGGACTCGTTGTAAGCACAGGGCTAACACCTTAGTAAGTATCTTACAATCTGAGTTCAACAAACTAATTGGCCTATAATTTGATGGATCTGTACTATCGCTGTCTTTTTTTGGAATCAAAGAAATCAGTGCTTCGTTAAATGTAGGAGGGAGTTGGCCTCTTTCTAAAGATTCTTGGAATACTTTTTGTAAAACCGGGGAAAGAATGTCTATATACTCTTTATAATACTCGGCGGGAATGCCATCATAGCCTGGAGATTTCCCCCTTCTCATTAGTGAAATCGCTTTTCTAATTTCTCCGTCTGTTATTGGACCCTCTAACAACTCTGCCTGTTCCTGAAGCAATCACGGCTTCCTGTTCAAAAAGGATGTCCCCTCATCGTCCCCACTGCTGCTATGACACCATCAAAGTTGCTTGAAAGGCTCTCTCTCCCCTGCCACACATGGTGTGGCCCCAACGTGCAGAGTAGCTCGCTGCCCCCCACCTCACGTCAGCTGAGGATGGGAGTCCTTACGAGGACACCTGAGCTGGAGTAAGAGAGTCTGGGTCTGTGATGACCCTTTACCCTTTTTCCCCACCTACCAACACAAAGCCCCTCACTTTGATGGCCCAACCACTAGGATTCTTCTGTTTCATCTCGACGAAAGTGCAACTCCATCCCAACGTGACCTTCTTTGCCCCCACATACATACACATACATACACATACATACATCCCCACTGCTAAGCCTTTGGCTCCCGACTCTGCTGATGCCCCCTGACACTTCCCGTGCCTCATAGATTGGCTGTTTTAAAGAAGAGAAATTGGTATCAGCTTCTGTAACAATGTTTGTTCATGATTCACTCAGTTTCAGCTGTGTTACAGGTAAATAAATGGTTGACAGGCTCATGATAGGTGCCATAATCCGTATTTCCCCCTAATGAAGTTTTAGTTCATATGTTCCCCTGATGAACCTGTTTCATTTTAGCTTAAACAACGCAGGCTCGTAACCATTGGTAATCAACTCAGGTGGGTTTATTACCCTTTTATTTTTACCGTTATGTTTTACTCTTAAAAATTAATCATTTCATTTTGTCATCTTAAAGTTATTAATTAATCATGTTTGATTTATGTTTTTAATCATTTTATGCTCTTAAAATTAATCCTGTTTAATCATTTTATTCTTAATCATTAATTAATAATCATGTTTAATAATCTTACATTTAATCGAACTCCATTTGACCACAGGGAGGAATGTTGGATAAAAATAGTGTTATTCTGTCAAACAGAGTTCATTAACCTTATGCACATTTATAATGGTAAATAATTGGATGCATGATGATTTTGTCTGGGAAAACATCTGGTGTTGTTTTGCTCCTGCTGGAGGGAAAAGTCGACCTTGTAAGTCTGCAGTCGTGTTATCACAACAAAGATTCTCTGAATCTGGGAAAGTTCAGTGTGAAGGGATGGGTGTGGTCATCTTTAATGTGTACGTTTCGTGTCATCTGTGCATAAAACCTTTTGATGAGCTTCTGCTCGTTGGGAGACTAACCCCCCACCCCCCCACCCCCCACCCCCCTGTTGTGTGCGTGGTTCTTTAGTCTCTCCCGGTAATCAATACTCTAATTATTGATTATTCGTGTTTATTAATTACTGGTATTAATAACTGTATTATCTCTACCCCCCCCCCCCCCCCCCCATGTGTTTAGGACTTTCTTTGAGGTATGCCTGGATTAAATAAATAAATAAATAATGCCCAACAAGGATAGTTAGTGGTGACTGGGGAGTTTTCTCCTGCTTGTAGAGTTGTTTTATTCATTATCATGTGAAGATGATCAACATGTGTTTGTTGTTGTTCAGGCAGGCCACGGGCTGCAGCGAGCATTTAACAAATCCTAGTTTGAATCAGTAAAAAACGATTCAAGGCATTTTTTCGAACCATTTGAATATTCGTTTCAATATTTCAGCCCTATTAGCTCTGTTAGCAACTAGTTGACCGAATTTAACCGTTAAAATCCCAGTTAACTGGTTCAAAAAGCTGAAAACATGCATCATGAGAGCATACATACCTTTATCTTTCTCCTCTTTTTTTCTTTTTTATTCCTGAATTGGGCACCTGGTGGTTTTAGCCTTTTTATGTTCATCATATATATATATATATATATATATATATATATATATATATATATATATATAATGCTGTGATGGACTGGCTCTCTGTCCAGGGTGTACCCCGCCTGATTGGCCATTGACCGCTGGCGATAGGCACCAGCCCCCCCGCGACCCTACGTGGACAAAGCGAGTTCAGAAAATGGATGGATGTATGTCATGTTGCGGGGATGTTTAGGACCCAAAGTGCAGATTACCCAGACGACAAGAGGCAGGAGTTGGTAAAAAGTAAAATCCTTTTATTTGGCAGGACAAAACAAAATAAATCCACAGGCAGCAAGCCAAAAATCCAAAAGTCCTGGAACACAGGACACCCAAAGCTCACTTAGAGCACCAAAGACTAGAGACACAAAGCTCAACTAGAGCACGAACAAACACTGACAACAATACATTGGACGGACAACCACACAGAGACAAGACAGGGCTTATATAGACTGGGAAGATGACAGGAAGATGAATTGCAGGTGTGTGGGGAGAGGGACCAGGTGAACACAATTACTAACTCAGGGAGGAGGAAGAAAACACTGGTGGGAAAAAACACACTAAATAACGAAAGGCTGTAACAAAGGAAAATGACCTAAGAGAAAAACAAAAGACCAGAAGGCATGAACCATAACTAATATTCTAAGGGGAAGCTGACACTAAAGGAAAACACTACAGAAAGAAACTACAGGGGCGTGGCTAAGAGGGGGCCAAGAGAGCACAGGACCTGGCAAAGGGATGTCTGAGGAGGGAAACCTAGAGGGCAAATGGGGAACACCAGGAGACACATGAGGAAGACGCAGACACGACACATGAGGGTGCTAGAAGACACAAAAGGAGCACCTAGAGACGAATGAGGACAAAAGGAGACACATGAGGTGAGACGCAGACACAGACCATGACAATGGATGGAAATACAGTTTGATTTTTTATCCTGCTTTTATGTTTGTATGTGGTTTTTAGGACTTTTTTCACTCTGTTTTATTTTAATCTATGTTATGTTCAGCACCTTGAGCTTCTGCAGAGGAAGTGGAAGGCGCTCTATAAATAAAGTTTGATTGATTGACAATAGTTTCAATTATCAGGTGACTAATTGGATTCAATACAATAAAATGCAAAAGTTTTTTTATAATTTTTGGATTTTTTTTAACCCCTATGTATTTATATATTTCTTACAATAACATTGACATATCTGTCGGGGTCACTCAGGCTCAAAGCGCTGAGTTTATTATTGCTTTTGTAATATTTTTCACTTTTATTATCTATTTTATTTTTTTTCCCTCGTGCCCTGTTTGGCTGTGAAGCAAACAGAATTAATGCCTGAATGCCGGTGACAAGCCTTACAGATTTACTCTCGGGTGCAGCATCAAAGCGTCTGCTTTAATTTCACGCCTGATACTTAAAACTTTATCGTTATTGTTTTTTGAATGCTTTATAATTCTGACCAGACACGGAGACAGAGGTGAAAGAGAAAGGAAGAAACAAAAGGAAGGGGGTGGGAGGGTGGGTGGGTGGGGGTGGGGGGTTCCACTTGTATTGTCCAGAAATGGTCAGTTTTGCATCTATAGTTTGACCTCTTCAGTATCCAGTCTTATGGAGACATAAGTCTGCATCTGGTGCCTTTAATCTGCAAGAAAGGTTCTGCAATACCCTGGCACACACGATAACTTGATATTGTCAACAAACTGTTTCTTGACCAAGGTCTCTCTCGAGCTTCCTCTTATCTCAGACTGCTTTGCTTCACAGAACAAGAAGAATGAACTTTTATAATAATGAACTATTATAAATAATGAAGTGTTAAAATAATGATGAAATGAAATGAACAATATGGCTAAATGAAATACTTAAATAATCATATAATGAATGGACAATATGGCTAAATGCAATGTTTTGATTAATCTGTGCCTAAATTAATACATCTGAAATGAATGTCCTTGCAATATACATTTGTCTGATAATCAGCGTACATGACTTGACAGCTCACACCCATACACATGACAAGATGACTAGGTTAAAGTAATCTCATGACACATTGCTTTCTGATCCACAAATCAGAGCTCCTGTATCTGAGCAAGGTGTGGTTTCTGAGGTTGTTGGCAAAACCCCCTTTACATGTCAACTTCTGATTTGTCTGTAAATCATAATATGTCAATTATTAAAATAGAACTCACTTCTTGAGTGAGTCAGTTGAGCCGAACGACTGGCCACCGGAGGAAAACTCTTCGAACCAATGCATCTTTTGACAAGCTGTCAAAACTTGTTGCACGCTGCAGCTGACACAGCAAACGGTTCCTTCAGAATAAAGCTGACACAGCTCCAACTCCTTAAGAGTCCTTCCATAGACGCAAACCTGTTGTGATCCGGGAGACGACTCTGGACTGATTTGGTCGCATTGCGGTTAATCTACGAACTTCAGTGCCGTGGTGTCACCCAACTCCCCCCGACATCTCGGATCCAAAAGAGAGCCTCCAAGATAAAGGTACGTAGACACGTCAAGATTGCGTCTGATGCCGTTTTATAAACCATCACTTCTAGTTAATGCAGACCAAATTCAATCACACTCAGAACTCAGTTTCTTCCAGATACGAGGGTTCTGATAACATCACATTCACACATTATACACTCATCACCTCACAGTTTCCTAGTTGTCATGTCTTATAATTAGTTTAGAAAATAAATGTCTTACTTTTTATAAACTTGACTTTGAATTAATACGAAGTGTACTTACGGTCTCTGAATAAGCAAAGAATCTTAATTCTTCTGGTTAAATACTCAAAGGCAGCAGTAGCTCAGGTGGTAGAGCGGGTTGCCTCATAATCGGAGGGTCATGGGCGCGATTCCAGCTCCCGCCAGGGGTGTTCTGCTGTTGTGTCCTTGGGCAAGACACTTCACCCAACTTGCCTGTGTTAGCGGTGGTCAGAGGGGCCGACGGCGCCAAATGGCAGCCTCGCCTCAGTCAGACCTCCCCAGGGCAGCTGTGGCTACAAGTAGCTTACCATCACTAGCAGTGTGTGAATGTGAGAGTGTGTGAAAGCGTCTTTGGGGGTCTAGAAAAGCGCTATATAAGTTCAATGCATTATTATTATTATTATTATTAAGGAGCAATCAGGTGGATAGTTATATGGAATTATCAAATCTTATTGATCATAATTAAAACCCCAAAATACATCTGTAGAATAACACTACACACAAAAATAAACAATCAAATATGAACAAGAGTCTGCTTCTAGACCTGCAGAAAGAGAAAATTAAACAAACAAACAAAAAAAAGGGACACACAACAATACAACAAGAGCAAGCTATCACTACGTCAACCTGATGAGGAAATATAAAATTAACATTGTTTTGCTGAACAATCACATGACAATAAATCACAGTGTATTAAGTGTCAACCACAGCCCCTCTGATGCATGAATTATGAAATCTTCAACCATGATTTTTTTAACAATTTTTTTCATTCATCTTTAGGTGTGAATGAAACAAATTTCAACTAATATTTTTTGTAACATTTAATAATTTACAAATAATTTATTACATGTCCACCTCAGTGGACAGCGTGCATTCTGAACATGAAATGAACAAAGGTGTGCTAAGACCCGTAGTCTCCCTCCGCCTGCTCCAATATAGTGTTGATGCGTGTTGATGAGGTGTATTTCATGGCTGGGGTGAGCGGGCAGTGCAGGCATCGTCTGGCCTACGCCAGCTGATGCCACCACACAGCCCCACTTCCTCCCACAGCCAAGGCCGCCTTAATGCACGGGCAAACCAGGGTGGTGCCCAGGGGCCTTTATTATTTCAGGTAAAAAAATGAACAACATTTTATTACTTGTCAGGTTTTCTGTCAATCACCTTAGATGTAAATTTATGGCTGCTGATTGATCCAAATCACAAGTGGCCTAGGTCACCCATGTGACCTCTAAAGACCCATTGCACAATGAGCTCACCAATCACACAATATAGATGATGGCAGGGCAGGGCCTTCTAGGTGTAAAGAAATTTGGGAAAATATCGGGGAAGAAATTTAAGAGCGGCGCTCAGAAACGGAAAGGGCTTCGTGAGAAAGAGCTTCAAGACAAAGAAGTTAGAAAGAAAATACCTAAGCTGACAGAAATGTTTAAATCTAAAGCTAAAGAAGATGGCCATAGCTCACTCACTGACACACAGGGCAGAGAGGAGGATGCAGCAGACACAGAGCAGACCGCGCAGCAAGGAACCACAGCGGGGGAGGAGGAGCAGCAGACAGGAGCGGCGGAGGAGCTTGGAGCCGGCGAGCAGACAGACGAGGTAGAAGACGCTTACACTAACGATCTGGGCCGATGGGGAAATACCGCCTCTGAACTAGTACGTTCTTTCCGGGCAAAAGTTGGACCAGAACAGTGTCAAAACCAAGATGTAGACTTTTTTGCATCTGAGTGGCGGCATAAAAAAATGTAAAGGGGTTTTCTCTAAACGCCATTTCAACCGCAAGCTTAACAACGGGGAGCTTGCGGAAAGAAAATTGTTATTCAATTCACCTCTTAAAGGAAGTATGTTCTGTTTTTCATGCAGAATATTTGGAGACAGTAATGTCAGCAAGAAAAATTCTGCATTTGTCAGCGGGTACTCCGATTGGAAGCATGCCAGTGAACGTGTAGCAGAACATGACGGTTCAAACAACCACAGGAAAGCCATGGTTTCATATATTAATCAAGCATCCAGCCTTGGAACAGTGGATTCAGAACTGAAAAAAACTGTTTAATGATGAATGTGAATACTGGACACAGGTTCTTCAGAGGGTTGTTACAGTGGTAAAATATTTGGCAGAGCGAGGTCTTCCTTTTAGGGGTGAAAGTCACAAGTTTGGAGACAATAATAATGGCGTTTATTTAGGCTGCATGGAGCTCATCAGTCAGTATGATCCTTTTGTAAAAGCTCATGTTGAAAAATATGGAAATGTCGGCCGAGAAAATCCATCTTACCTCTCCCTGAATGTGTGTGAGGAATTCTTACAGCTGATGGGACAAAAGGTGCTGGATGAAATCATCGGGAGAGTGAAACATGCAAAGATCACACATGTTGACCAGCTGACTTTCATCCTGCGATGTGTGTCACCAGAGGGCTGTACAGGAGTGTTGTGTAAAATTCCTCCCCATTGAAAGCCATACAGCAGAAGCACTGTTCAATTCAGTTGAGTGTTTTAAAGGAGAAGGGCATTGACATTAAAAACTGCAGAGGACAGTGTTATGACAATGCGAGCAACATGTCAGGAGCCTACAAAGGTGTGCAGGCCCGCATCAAATAAATCAGCACATTGGCAGAGTGGGTACCCTGCGCTGCACATACCTTAAACCTGGTGGGTGTTAACAGTGTCAACTGCTGTGAGGAAAATGCAGTTTATCAATTTTGTTCAAACTCTGTTCAACTTTTCATCAAAGGCCGCGTCACGCTGGCAGATGATCAAAGCAGGCTTGCAGCCCAATGACAATCAAAGAGTAAAGACTTTCAAATCGCTTTCTGATACAAGATGGTCAGCACATGCTGTTGCAACCAAAGCCCTGAGTCAGAATTACGCTGGAATCCAGCAGGCATTAGTCAACATTGCAGATGACGAACATCAAAGTTTGAGTACAAGAGAAGAAGCAATAACACTTCACAAAAGATGAACGAACTGGAAATTGCATTCATGAGCAACATGTGGAATGCCATCCTACAGCATTTCCAGGGTGTGAGTACCGCACTACAGGCAGTGAAACTGCACCATTGCAACACTGTGGATCTCGTTCAGTTATTGCGTAACTAGAGTACAAAGGCAGATACACAATGGAAGAAAAAAAAAACGGGCTGATGTCGCAGACGCTTCTGTGTATCTGTGCACATCTGCATCATTGACCAGTTAGTGTCAGCAGTGGACAGAAGATACCAGTCATACATCCTAGTGGTCTGTGTGAACATTTAGGCTTTTTGAACAAGCTGAACTTGATTTCTCCTGAGACCTCTGGTTAAAAGCACTGAACCTGCAGAAGAAATACACCTGTGATTTAGAAGAGGACTTAATGGAGGAGGTGGTCCAGTTTAGTGAGTTTGTAAAAAAAAAAGAGAAAATGTGCAACATGTCGGCAGCGGAGTTACTGAAAGTTTTAAGACAGAGGAATCTCCACACGGTGTTTCTAAACACAGACATTGCTCTAAGGCTATTCCTGACTTTGCCTGTGTCCAATGCAAGTGGAGAGTGATCCTTCTCCAAACTGGGTTTGATGAAAAATAGACTGTGCTCAAGCATGCAGCAAGATAGAGTCAGTAACCTCACTCTGATGTCCACTGAGCATGACATCCTTCGAGATTTGGATTTTAAGGACATTCTCACAGCTTTTGCTGCAAAATAGACCAAACAAAAGCACTTTTAAGTGTTCAGTTCTTTGTTTACTGCTTTCCAGTAAGATGCACAGTTTTGAAATTACTGTAGCTTTTCATTGATTTAAGAGAAATTAGAAATTTTTGAGACTAAATTTGACTGCAGGTCTTCTTTAAATGTAAAGCAATGAGCACTTGCTGACACATTGGGCATGCTGCTGTTCATGGTGCTGAAAGGTGTGTGTGTGTGTGTGTGTGTGTGTGTGTGTGTGTGTGTGTGTGTGTGTGTGTGTGTGTGTGTGTGTGTGTGTGTGTGTGTGTGTGTGTGTGTGTGTGTGTGTGTGTGTGTGTGTGTGCGTGCATGCCCTAAGCTCTGTTATATGAAGAGAAGGTCCTTGCACTGGCCTGTATGCTGCTGCTCTTTGTTTCTGCTGTTATCGCTGTTTGATTTTTGTGCAGAGATGATGGTGGTTATTTCCCACTATTTTGTTAAATGCTTTATGGAGTTTAATATACTTTCAAATAGATATGTTGGCTTTAATAATATATTTTCAATTGTTAGCATATTACCTATCTATCAAGCCCGGGTCCTCTACCAGAGGCCTGGGAGCTTGAGGGTTCTGCCAAGCATCTTAACTGCATTTTTCTGGACTGAGAAGTCTGATGTTTTTCCTGGGATCTGCCTTAGCCACTTCTCCAGTTTGGGGGTTACTGCCCAGAAGACCATTACACACACACACACACACACACACACACACACACACACACACACACACACACACACACACACACACACACATATAAGTGTGTGTGTGTATTTATATTGCCCCCCGGGGCCTATCAGCTGGTTAAGGCAGCCCTGCCCACAGCCCTCTGTGTCTAAGTGCAGTTAAAAATTGGAAGTGGGCACTGGCACTCGGGATGAGGCTGAAAGATCCACCTGCCAAATGTCGTTGAGTGTGCTCACTCCCAAGGCCCTAAGTGTGTGCTTGCGTGGAATGTCGTTCGTGGAAGTGTTTAATGTGCAAATAAAATTGGGGAGCAGGTTGCCACAGGAATGCGGAAGTGTGATCCATACCCGCACCCCCCGAATTGCCCATCCCCCAAGGTCCTATGTTTGTGTGATGATGTGAGGGAGCAGGAGGAGAAAAGTGTGTGGGGATGGGAATGGCTGGTTGGCCTAAGCCCTCCAGGGAGCCAGCTCCCCCACTGGCCGCACCTCTGTTCCCATGGAGACCCCAGCCCATCTCGCCAAGGCCCAAAGCAGCAGCATCGCAGAGCTCCACGGAGTCCGAGCCCCACCCCAGCAGAATATCTACTCCCATCCCTGCATTTGCACAACTTCCAAAATCTGTAAGACATCAAACATCCAGGTAAGGTTGGGTCCCCCCCTTCCTGGACATCCGCCTCCCCATGATGGGACAGAATTGTTATTATTTCAGAGGAGCCATGGTCCACCTGAGGCCCTTCAGCCTAGGTCAGGCACTGTAGCATGTTCCCCCCTTCTTCCCGATAGCACGCCTCCACACCCCGAGTCCCCAGGCCCCCCCCCACCCAGACACAGTCAGGGGCGATGCAGCCACCAGGCAGCAATCCATGGCCACCACCAAGTCCTCCCAAGGGGCCCTACTCACAACCATCAGTAGTCCACCGTCCGAGGCAACCCAAGCACCTCCGCAGCGGGGCAGCTGCCCCCCAGCCCCAGACACCCTCAGTGAACCCACCTCCGAGGAATGTCTGGATACTCCAAACTCAGACCCTCCACCCCATCACCCACATCATCCCACAGGACAATATCAATGACCCCCCATCATTGCTATGTGATGGAACCCATCAAAGGAGCCCAGAGAGATTGATTTGAAGTGGAAGCAGAGGCTATATCAAGTGTAATATGATCTAACAAAAGATTTCCATACGTGTATTTATGGGAAAGAACATGACTTCAGCCACGTCAGCGGACTTCAAGTCACCAGATTTGAGGGAAACAAATTTACATTGAACACCAAAATGTTCTTAAAGGGCTTGGGCGGTATCCAAGTTTTAATACCGTTAAACTTCCTCCACAGTTTACCACAGTACGGTATTGCCGTCACTAATTAAAAATTACAACGTAAAACTACCGTTCAGAAACTGAATCCCAAACACTTACTACTGAACGAACTAACAGCAACATAACACATAATATTAACAACTTTTATTTAAAAATACAGCTTATTAATAATATTTTTTTTTACCAGAAAAACCTGCATGCTCCAACATTGCATGTTATAGAGTGACATCTCTCTCAGCTGAAGCTGTGCCGGGGATGGATCTTTCAACAAGACAACGACCCTAAACACTGCTCAAAATCTACTAAGGCGTTCATGCAGAGGAACAAGCAGAACATTCTGGAATGGTAATCTCAGTCCCCAGACCTGAATACTACTGAAAATCTGTGGTGTGAGTTAGAGAGAGGGCTGCTCAGAAGCCATCAAATCTGAATGAACTAGAGATGTTTTATAAAGAAGAATGGTCCAAAACACCTCCAGCCAGAATCCAGACTCATTGGAAGCCAAAGGAAGAGTTTAGAGGCTGTTATTCCTGCAAAAGGAGGATCTACCAAATACTGAGTAAATTTCTTTTTGTGGTGCCTACATTTAAGCACCTGTCTATTTTTATAATAATTATTGCACACTTTCTGTAAATCCTATAAACCACTTGTACTTTTAAAAATAAAACCACCAAATAGTTCCCGAGCACAGCCAGAGCTGCAGCTCACCGCTCCCCATGGGGATGACTCGCATGCGGAGATGAATTTCACCAGTGTGTGATGACTAATGGGACTTAAACTTTACTTTAATTAAACTCTCAAAAATCACTTTGTGTCTCCCAAATGAATATTTAACAGAATATTTTTTTTTCAACCAACAACCAACGATTTATACTGGAAAATCATGATGAATAACAGGGTTGCTCAAACTTTCGCATCCCACTTTACATCAGTTTTACACATTGAATTACACCAAAAGAAAAGCAAATCCACAAATGTTTGCATGTAAATTCTTCCAAAAATTCGATTCATGGCTTTTGAGTATCGATATATCGCAGGGGAAAATATCACAGAGGGACTGGTGGTGCCCGTGTACATCAGTCTGGCAGCTGTGGCTACATTGTAGCTCATCACCATCATTGTGTGAATAAGTGAATGACTGATTGTGCTGTAAAGTACCTTGGGGGGTCCTAGGACTCTAGAAGGTGCTATGTCAAATACAGGTCATTTACCATTTCAGATATTTCTGGAAAATGATATAAAATTATAAATAGATTGAAAATGTTTATTCTGTTGTAAAAATTCAACTACATGGGGGAAAAAACCCAAATCTCCTTAAACCTACATTTTTATTATGTCTAGAATATCACAAATATGAATAAGTAGTTATCACTTCTAGGTCCAAAGGGCCACTTGGTGGCTCCAGAGCCACAGGTTGCAGACCCCTGGGCTAGTGGAACTGTAATATTTTGTACAAACTTTTTGTGTTCAATCAGATTTTCTTTTTATGACATTGTAATGCCAGTTGATACCAAAAGTGTCAAGAAAGCAAAAATGGAAATAATCTGTAAGGAGCGGATGCTTTTTCACAGCCCTGTCCCAACATCCGCCCTGCCATGTCCTGGACAGCATGGAGTGTACATATTTACTTCAGGCGTTAATCCACCATTAATGATGAGAACACAGTCACACGCCCTATGTGCAAATCCAAATATGCCACACAAATCAGCTGTCATCTGTGCAACATACCACACGTCTTAGGATATTTCTGTTAAATCACAAAGAACTTCTTAATGTGCTTGGTGGGGGTCTATATAGGTCTGCATAGGTTTTTAAAGTGTGCATCGAAATGTAAGTGTGTTTTTCTGGTTTGTCGCACCTAATTTTTAAAGCAAAAAATGTCTAAATAACCTTTCCTCTAAGGTTAGAGGGTAAATCTGCTGATGTGATGATGCTCCTACTTGATTATTACAGCTGCAGCAGGTCAGACGGGTTCTGTAAAACCAGAAAGTCCTTCACAGTCTCTAGAGATCATTGTGAACGAGTCAGATTCCAGCAGCACAGCAGATATACGTGTTCATGCTGCTACGAACTGCTGAAACCACCGTGGTGATTTCCAACAATAACACTTTAATCTCTGGTAACAGTGCAGTGACTCTAGAACACATACTCACTCTAAACTTTAAGAATGTTTAACATGTACAGACCTGTAATTAGTAAAGTCACCATGACGGATGCTGGAACACACACCTACGCACGGTGAGGGCGTGCCTCTCTTCTGTCACAATGAAGTGATGGACTGCTCCAACTTAAGTTGTAAAACTAATTAAAGCCAGTAATTTAAAAGCCTCAAAAATTCTTGCAATGAGGCTTTTGCTTTCTCTTTCCTACAAAACTAAGGCAAACACAAAGTTATCTGTGTGGTTTTATTCAAAATCTTTCACACTCCCACTGGGTTTGCAGTTTTATTGACATTTTAGACCAAGTACTCTGCATGAGCATTTAGCAGTGAAAAGACACAAAATACAGAGAATACTCAACAAATACGCTTTCATCCAAGGATCAGAGTTGTTTTAAATGATCTTCTTTCATAGCAGAGCTGTTTTCTGTGCAAGTGCACTGTTTTGGTTCCAGTTCCTGATGTTAAAACTGATAATAGTGACCAAAGGACCCACAAAACACCCTGATTCCTGCTGTCAAAATGTTTTATTTTTTAGTGAAAGCTGTTTGTGTCCAGGATGAAGGTCAGGTAACTCCTGATAAGGTATTCCGTTTGAGGACGGAGACTAAGATGTGCTGGAACAGGTTTGGTTGGAGCAGGACGTCCTCAGACCAAAGACACCAAATGATAAAATGCTCTTCAACAAATACAGTAAACCTGTCATTTGCTCCAGATTTGTTATTGTCCATGAAAATGCAAAAATCAATCTAGCATTTTAATGATCTGATCCGTGTGATGGAAAGTGGCTTAAAAATGAAATTGAATTAAAGATAATAAAAAATTCCAGTTGATGCAAAACAGACACAGGTGAGCTCAGTGTCGCATCACGTTTGCAGCTTTTCAAACCTGAAAAAAGTATTAATTTCACAAAGGAAATTCTAAAGACTGGACAATTAAAAAAATTTACAATTTTGAAATTTACTATTTTTACAGAAAGTCTTGTGCTTTTATAACCGTTTACGGTCATCCATGTTTACAAATAACAGGAAGTGGACTTATAACGTAGCATTAGTCTATAAGTATTCACCGTAAAAGAGGATTAAATCTCAAATTGTAAACGGCCTGTATTACTGTAAATATTTGTCTATAATTGCAGGGTGTGGTGCGCTAGTCACACATTAACATAGTTGTTTGAAAGCTTAGAGAAGTGGAAATTATGTTCGACGTAAATCTGTTGACACAAAGACAACTGTCATGAAGAATTCAGGACAGGCAAGTTTAATGCAGAGAGTTTCTCTATTTTTCCAATTCAAGAGGATAGTTTTCTTAGCGATGCATATGGCAGTCAGAACCACGTGAACCAAAGATGTTTCAATCGGGACATCGTCCAGGTTTCCCAGCAAACAAAGAGAGGGGGAAGTTGAGATATGACATTTCAGACACTTTGACAGGTCTTCACATACTCTACCCCAAAATTCCTGGACAGGTCAACAGGACCCTAGTGCATGGATCTAATTGTCAGGAATGTTGTCTGTGCAGTGTGTACATGTGTCAGACGACACAAACCCCATCTTGAACATCCAATGACCTGTATAGTGTACTCTGTGCAGAATTTTGTACTGAATTAATTGTAAATTGGGGTGTCTGATCATTTTAAAAGTTTTTAAACAAGTTTGGAACCAGCAGTTCTGGTCAAAGCTGACTGATAGATCCACCTCCCATTTTTCAATAGGGATTGCTATTCTATCGTCTATTTTGAACAGTGTCTTACTATAAAGAGTAGTTTAGGGTGTTTGAGATTATAGAAGTCTAATACCCTTGGTGATATTTATAATTCTACTTTAATAGGCTTCAATTTTTGTTTAACTATAGATTTAATTTGGTGATATTCTAAAAAGCCAGTCTTATTTATCCCAAACTGGGAGACTATTCTGTTAAATGAGATGAAGTCCAATTCTTCATATACAGTATGTGTTCCAGGTATAGGATTCCTTTACTTTTCCAGTCCGGAAGGTTCATCATTTTGTTATTTTGCAAAATATCAGGATTATTACAGATGGGTGTGTGTCTGCATGGTACTAGTGAAGACTCTGTCATTTTTAGACACTCCCACCATGCTGCCAAAGAGGGGCTGATATTATTACTTTTAACACTCTCAGGCTCAAAATAAGTTTTGATAAAAGGATGAACAACTAAGTCCTTCAGGAGTACTTCTGACTTAAAAAATGCTCATAAAATACGTATGTGGAGTAACCAGGTAGGTAGGTTTTCACGTTGCTAATCTGCAACGCTCCCTCCAGAGGGTTAAAGCCTTCATGTTTTCATATGCTTGAGCTAATAAATGGTAAGTCTGAAAGCTCTATCGTATTGCAAAGTGTCTGTTCTATACCTAACCAAGACTCATCTGTTGGGTTATCTTGCAACCATCTTGGTATATATTGCAGCCTGTTGGCTAAGAAATAATAATAAAGTTGGGTAAATCCAGTCCTCCTCTGTCTTTGGTCTTCTGAAGTGTTTTTAAGCTAATTCGTGGAGGTTTATCCTGCCAAAGGAATTTAGTAATTGAGGAGTCCAGAGATCTAAACCAGTCAGCTGGTGGTTTGTTTGGGATCACTGAAAATAAGTAATTTATTCTGGGTAAGACCATCATTTTAATTGTAGCAACCCTCCCCATGAGTGATATCGGTAAGGATTTCCATCTTGCAAGATCATCTTCCACTTTCTTTAAAAGTGGGATGTAGTTTAGTTTGGTTAGATCTGCCAGCTTGGGAGAGATATTAATTCCCAGGTATGTGATATTCCCTGACTCCAATTGTGTATTAAGCAAATTGACAAAAGATAAATTAATTGGTAGAACTGTGGATTTTAACCAGTTTATAGAGTAATCTAAAACTTTTGAAAAAGAGTTTATCAGTTCTATTGAATGGGAGAGAGAGGATTGAGAATTCTGGAGAAAGAGTAAAACATCATCTGCATAAAAACTGATCTTATGTTCTATTTTCTTGTTTGCCTAATTGCTGCCGCTAGTGGTTCGATAAAGATAGCACACAGTGAGAGAGAGAGTGGGCATCCCTGCCTGGTCCCCCTCTGAAGACAGAAGCTAGCTGATATTTGGCCGTTTGTCCTGACACGTGCTGTTGGTGAACTGTATAAGGTTTGTAGCCAGTTTATGAAGAAGTTCCCAAACCCAAACTTATGTAAAGTTGCAAATAAGAACTTCCAGTTAACTCTATCAAAAGCCTTTTCTGCATCTAGAGATAATATACTAGTTTCTATGTTTCTACTGGAAGAGAAATCTATCAAATTAAGTAATCTACGTGAGTTTGTGGATGACAGTCTACCCTTAATGAAACCAGTTTGGACAGGGTGTATTATGAAGGGGGTTACCTTCTCTAATCTTTTGGCCAGGGCTTTACAAATTATTTTGAGATCAACATTAATAAGAGAAATTGGGCGATAGCTGGTAGTAAATGCTGGGTCTTTGCCTGGTTTTAACAAGAGACTAATATTGGCTAAATTCATATTTGGCTGTAATCTGCCGCTCTCTTTTATTTCCCTCGCCATTCTGAAGAATGTTGAAGCCAGAATGATCCAGAATTCTTTGTAGAATTCTGCTGGAAACCCGTCTGGACCTGGAGTCTTCCTATTGGGCATGGATTTACGGGCTTCCTGGAGCTCAGCTGATGTTAGTGGTGAGTCCAGGACTGTAGCTTGGATAATTTAGGAAGTGTTATCCTGTCAAGGAACTCATTGATCTTGTTATCTGATGGGTTTATCTGTGGTAAGTGGTAGTCTCTGAAAGTGTTGTTTATTCTTTCAGGATCATATACTATATTCCCAGTTGTCTCTAACAGCAGATATGTTTTTTCTTTATTTATTTTTAACTGGTTTGCTAAAAATTTACCTGATTTATTACTATGTTCAAAGTTTTCTATTGTAGTCTTTGTGCTAAAAATGGTCTTTTTGTCAATAATTCCATGAAGTTCTAGTTTAGCTTTACGTAATTTGCTCAGTAACTCTTCTTCTGTGGATGCCTCTAATGACTTAATGATTTCTTCTAACTCCTGAATATGTTTGTTTTCTGTTTTTTTCTTATTAAGTGGTAATTCAGCATTTTCCAAAATATTCAGTTTTGGGCTAATACCAATGGCAAAGATCTGGCAACCAACTCTCGCTCATCCAGATCCTCTTGCTAGCATCGCTCAACACCTTTGGGTTGGATTTTGCAGAGTTGCTCTTGTTTATAATGCATGGACTATAGATCTCAAAGTGTGGTAATTAAAAGATGGTACTGGTTTGAGAACCCAATGTTCATCTCTGTTTTTTCCAGATGATGTGATTTTCTGTTTTCAATTAGTGCTAGTTTGCTTTGCAATGGAGCATCTCTGTGTCTTGTTCATGAGTCACGATGGAGCGTAAGCCAGAGCACAATAAAAGTTCATATTTCCCTATAGGGAACTTCACAGTTTAGCAAAAGCTTTACAAAAATTTGGAAAGTGCACATGTGTTAGGTATTTTCTTAATCACCTAATACCTGCAGCAAAGAGAAAAGAGAGACAAAGAACCACACAAGTTACTCTTTGCAATCAAGGCAGATGCTCAAGCAAAGGGTTGGGGCTTAAACTGCAAAGAACATCAGTCCTTCAAGTTTATTTATAACATGAGATAAGAAAGGAACAGAAGGTGTGTGCGGAAATGAACGTGTGTGTGTGAATGGTTGCAGGAATGTGTGGGTGTGTCTGAATGAATAAGAATGCTTCCAGGCATTGAGTAATACGTAATACATTCAGTTAATAGGATTAATGATCAAGAAATAATAAAACATAAAAATTCTATAACAACATGCATGAAAAACACAAAGAACAATAATACTAAATGAAATTTAAGAAACCTTATCAGAAATGTCTCAAGGATAAAATTTTGGATAATGTTGCCCCTTCTAAGATCAGGAAACCTAGGGCCATTCCCATCTGTACCTGGTCGGCCCCAGCCTGGCCCGGTTGATTCCACACATCCTTGCTTAGGTATGCAAGGAATGCAGTCAGAGACATTTTCAGCTTCTAGGTAATCAGCATAATGAATGAATGATAATTAATTGAGCCCATGTGGGCTGATTCTACCCACCAATCAGAGGCTTGCTCTAATGGAAGGTGTGAATTTGCTGACTGATAAGCCAGCTTATCAGTCAGGAGTGGGTGTGTTGGCCATGGTCAGACTGAAGCAGACCACCTCAGAAAGAGGGCTGAAAAACAGTCTTGTTGCACCCTGAAAAAAGGCAGGCCACCATTGTGGGCCATTCCCATCTGTACCGGGTCGGCCCGGGCCGGGTAGCCCCAGCCTGGCCCGGTTGATTCCACACATCCTTGCCTTAAGCCCATGTGGGCTGATTCTACCCACCAATCAGAGGCTTGCTCTAATGGAAGGTGTGAATTTGCTGTCAGCAGTGGGCGTGTTGGCCCTGGTCGGCCTGAAGCAGACCCCCTCGAGAAGAGGGCTGAGAATGAGCCTTGGTTGGCCCGGAAAAATACCAGGCCACCCAGATATGTAAACAACCTATGCTACCCGGCCCGGGCCGACCCGGTACAGATGGGAATGGCCCACACGATATGCTATCCGGGCCGGGCCAGGCCAACCAGGTACAGATGGGAATGCCCCATATTAGGAAGGGATCCCTGGCTCTCTGATGGTACTCAAGCGTGCAAGCAGGACTGTAGGTCTGCAGAAAGGCAGTGGAAGAAGGATGGTCTGCAGATCTCGTGGCATTTTCTGGGTATCTTTGGCTACATAACAGGATGCTGTGAGGAAGGCTAGGGTAGCAGATTTTGCTGACATAATTTCTGCAAACTCGCATGACCCTATACTCCTCTTCAGCACCCTAAATTCTGTGTTGGGATTTCAAGATCCTGATTTAACCTCTTCCATAGCTGGTGACTGTAATGATTTTCACAAGTTCTTTGTTGAGAAAATATCTACAATTAGATCATCGACATTGGGTGCTGTTTCTGAGTTAGTGTCACCAGACATGCCTTGTCTGCACATTGGCCTCTTTTGACCCGTTCTCTTTAGCTGAGTTGGAAAGGCTAGTCTATCAAAAGCTGGCTGACTCTCCTTTTGACGCCCTGTCGCCTTGTGTCTGTAAGTAGGCCTCCTCACTGGGCCCAATTATTCTAACCATTATAAATGGTAGCCTTCACTCATGTTCAGTTCTGACTTCAGTGAAAGATGTGGTGATAAAGCTGATATTGAAAAAGTTAGGCTCTGATATGTCCGTTTTGTAAAATTATAGGCCCATCTCTAAACTTCCTAACACCTCTAAATTGCAGAAAAAGGTTATCAGCAGTTGGTGTCTTTTTTAGATGGTTTGGAGATGTTTGAGATGTTCAGTCTAAATATAGCGTGGAGTCTGCACTGTTGATGGTGTTAAATGATATCTTTGTAGCTATGGATTAGGGTGCAGCTGTGGTGCTGTTATTTGACCTAAGAGCTGCTATTGACATTGTTGACCATGACATTCTGCTGTATTGCCCGGAGCGATGGGCGTGGATCACAGGGTCGGCTCTTGGGTGATGCTGTGTCACTTTTGCGGTGGGGGTACCACAAAGTTCTGTCCTGGGGCCACTCCTCTTTGCTTTTTATTTACTTCCATTGGGGGCTCTTCAGCACAGTCATGGTGTTAAGTTTCATCTGGATACTGATGACTGCCAGATGTTTTTCCTGTTTCCAGGGGGAAAGGGCTCCATTTCTGATCTTTGGCTTGTTTGGATGTTAAGTCTTGGCTCCCTACTAATTACCTCGATGTGAATGAGAGCAAAACTGAGCTTATTACATTCCTCCCATCTAGTAAGGTGGGTGTGAGTTATCACCAACCTGGGGCTGAAACTGGATGCAGAGTTCAAATTGGAAGCTCCCATCAACATGGTTGGCTCAACTAGAGGTCTTCTAAAGCAGGTATAGAATCTGGAGCTGATACCCTTGATTTCACAGAGGTCTTGAGTAGGATGTGGGCCAGAGAACAGGTGTTTCAAATGACATCTTTTAAGACTGACCTTAGATGGAGTCCTCACACAACAAAGGGTAAATGACGTGAATACATTCTGCTAATCCAACAGATATCTTAAAATAGACGTTCCAGGACTTCTGAGCCCCACCATCACCAGCATAGCCAAGTCAAGCTCCTGAAGAACACAACCACTGCAGATCTAATTTTTTTTATTGATACTGAAATCAAATGGACAATGAACACACATGGTCAAGCATAACTGGCTGGTCTCTAGTTTCCTTCTTTAAACCATAACTGTCTAATTTATATGCCATACATGTTTTCTATATTGTATATATTGCCTTCTGTATATGTACATAGGTACACGCATAGAGTACATACACACTGAGGTTTTACAACACAAACATCACACATATGGTAATGACTGGAACAGCATCGACTGCACAGGGGTGGAGAATTCAAATGATAACGTATAGATCGGAAATGTTAAAGCAATAAGCCACAAGCAGCCACTACACAAAACTGAATCTGGAGTTTCTGTTTTCCAAACGTTTGGTCCTTAAAAAGAAAACAAATGTTGGAGATTATTTATATTTATAGGGACAAAAAGAGGGTAAATGTGAATAAAATCTATGAATACCTCAATCCTGAAGGACTGAAATAAGACTGGTACATTAATTATGACAGCATTGTGATATTGCTCGGTTATGAGGGGGGTTGACTCTAGATGTAGTGTAGCTGGAAGCCTGAACAAACACATCCACTTTTCCCTTTTAGTGTCCCAACTCACCACCCTTACAGTGTGATGCAACAGCACAGACATTATGACCCAGCTCATAGAGAACTGGTCTAGGATGCAGTTTCCTTAACATGAGCCAAACATTATGAAGTCATGACTAGTCTGTGGAAGAAGTGCTCAGACAGAAAATTGTTAGGGGAGCAGAAATGGATCATCTCAGCAGCCCTGCCAAAGGTTGGACAGAAATGAGCAGGAGGAAGAAACCCTTCAGTCTGACAGGTGCTTAAAAACAGGGCTGTTAGAGAAAAGAGATGAAAGTCCCTTTTGTCTCCAGAGAAATGGTGACGTTGGTCGTTGGGTTGGTGGGAAAGAGTGACAGAACAATGCTCTGAATCTATTCTGGTGCCTAGCGGACTAACGGGGACTGCTTTAGGGAGATGAGGACGGAGCGCATGCGGGACACATCTTTAGCCTGCTTGCTGGACTTGGGGTTGAAGTCGCAAAGCCGGGCCACTCGCTCCCACTCAGTCCCCGGGTTGTTCTCGTCCAGATCTGAAATCATGGCTTCCTCAGCCGCTCTGTGCATAAAAGGAGGAGAAACAAAGCAAACTAATCAGTGGAGGAAGAAGTAAAAAATCTATGAGAAACCAGGAGAAGCTCCTCTGCTGAGCACCAATCCAGACTTAGCTTTAACCCACTCTTATCCTTAAAACGGAATGCTCAATGAAAAGTTTGGATATTTTTCCAATTGGTTTTTTCTTTCTGGGTTGGACTTTTAACTCAACAGAGTCTCATCTCACGCTCAAAGAGCTCCATCGTTACAGAGAGACAAGTGAACGTATTTACACACACAAAGAGGAACTACTTTATCAGCTTTCTTCACCTGGTGCATGCTCTCACATTTTATTACAGAGATTCAAATGTTTAAACTGCCACAACAGCAAAGGGAAATCCACATTCAGCACCGTGGGGAAAAAACTTTAGCTTTCAAATATCAACATGAGGCTTAACAAGCACTTTTGGTTGGTTAAAAAAGCTGTTCTGCACAGAACTGTGGGACGGGCGTCACTAACAACCATTATATGTGTTTGACTTGTTGGCACAGTCCAATCAAAAACCAAGTATAGGGATAAGAAGCTCATCTGTATACTTGCTCTTGATTTTAAATAAATGAGGAACGTTTATTTATTTATTTTTTTAACCAAACCCAAATGAACGGGAAGCACTACGCTGGGCTTTAGCCATGCATTTAGCTGTGGCAGAAGAGCTGGCTGTTCAGAGGTATGGCAGCAAATGGGTTTGCTTCCAGTTACGCTGGATGAAGAGAAAAATCTTTTTCATAAGTCATGATGGATTTGAACCGTTCATTAAAGAAAAAACACTAAAAGGGACTCTAAACAAAAACGGAAAATAATACTCAAAATGGACCAATTCCAAATAAACATGACATTTTCAGATTCAATCAAACTATTTTCCCATGATCCTTCACTACAGCCACCCAAAATTATAATACTGCCATGAGAACCTTCAGTTATTTTAACTGCTTTGTCCCCACCCTGCAGGTTACATAAAGCAACATTAAATGGTACAACCAACCACAAATACACAAAAGACTAGCACAACAACATCAAATGGGGGGGGGGGGGGGTTAAGTAGCAGTCTTCTGGCTCGGCAGTAGATTAGAGCACCGAGCTCGTACATACAGCAAATACATAACACACAGTCACAAAACTGCATCTGTCCCCTTTCAAGAATAGGAAATATTCAGACGTTCTGGGTTTTATATTTTTACTTAACTGGTCTAGGCGGTAGCAAGGATGGTTAATGTGTGTGCTTTAAAGGTGCATAGGAAAAGAAAACAGGGAGAAACAGTTTCACAAGTCAGAATTCAAAAGAGAGAGAGAGAGAGAGAGAGAGAGAAGGGAATGAAACAAAAGACAAAATGAGCCAATTGCAGATGTTGAAGCTGGCATGCAAAAGCAACATTTGAAACTTTTCTAGAAATCATTTGTGAAGCCTTTGATTTCATTTAAAATCCTGTGAATCTTCAAAATAGCGCTCGTAGCTTTTGCTTTCACCAAAACCGTTTTAGGCAGTGGGTTTCCATTTTCTCCACATTCAACATTAAGATGTAACATAATAATTTACAATCATCCTGGAGAGAGCATAAAAATGTCAATGATAAACATTTTGAGGAGGAAAACAAAAACAAAGGCTGCACAGGTCTAGCAATCGAGCTAAGCACATGAATAGACGAGACTTTGTTTACAGCAGACATTTTGACTTTAGCTACTAGGACGAGCTTCATACAGTTAAAGATGTTTCCCAACCCTGGTCTCCCAGGCCCACAGCCTAGTTTTAGACATTTTATTGCTTCACTACTTTCTGTTAAAGTGGGAGAATCAGTAATTTTTTAAACCTGTGATAAGCTGTTAAGGTTTCTTTCCTTCCTAACATCACAACAAAGACACTTGACCTCATGAGCTTGAGGCAGTGAACAAAACTCAACCCATGTGAAAGATTTTATGTGGCCTTAGACTTAAACCACTTACTCCAGCAGGTGCAAACTAGTTACAGTTCATGTTTAGGATCATGAAAGCCAACAGAATAGCATCATCTTGTATGTGGAATGACTAGGTGGCAGAGGCAAGGTATCTGAATCAGAACGCTCCTCTTAATTACTCAATAAATCCTGCCTTGGTGATCCATAAACAGAACCACTGACGAGGAGAAGCCCAATCCACACTGGAGAAGAACCTGAGTTCATGCCAAGGCCGAAAACAAATGGAAAATGGCCTATATTGGGTTAGGGTCACCCTCTTTTTGGGGGGGGCGGGGGGTTGTACAACCCCCCAAGGCGCTTCACAACACAAATTAGTCATTCACCAAGTCTCACTTTGGTGGGGGTGAGCTACAATATAACCACAGCTGCCCTGGGGCGCACTGACAGAGATGAGGCCTGCCGAACAAAGGCGCCTCCGGTCCCTCCGACCACCACCAGCAGGCAAGGTGGATTAGATGTCTTGCCCAAGGACACAACAGGTGGTGGCTTTCAAGCAGATCACAGAATACCTCTCACAAAACTGTCTGCTTGACCCTTACCAATCTGGGTTCAAAAAGGGCCACTCCACTGAAACTTGCTCTATTAGCAGTGACGGAATTCTTAAAAGAAGCTAGAGCGACTGCCATATCCTCAGTGCTTATCCTGCTCAACTTATCGGCTGCATTTGACACTGTCAACCATGGCTTCCTTTTGTCACATTCTAGCATGGGCATCGCAGAGAAAACATACGCCTGGTTTGAATTGTACCTCACAGGACAATCATTTAGTGTATCTTGGCATGGACAATCCTCTACCATGCACCAACTTGCCACAGAAGTCCCCCAGGGCTCTGTACTAGGACCTCTTCTCTTTGCCATATACACCACCTCACTGGGTGAGATCATTCGATCACATGGCTTCTACCACCGCTATGCAGACGACACCCAGCTCTATCTGTCATTTCCACCGGACGACCCCACTGTCTGCACGAATATCAAACTGTCTGACATTTCAAAATGGATGAAATCCCACCGTCTCCAACTCAACCTCTCTAAAACTGAACTACTTGTCATCCCAGCAAAACCATCCATACAGCACAATATCTCAATCCAGAATGACTTCCTATCTCTGGCTCCTTCAACGGCAGTTCGAAATCTTGCGTGTTGTGATTGATGAACACCTGACCATTAAAGATCATGTTGCCTCTGTTGCTTGTTCATGCCGCTTTGAGCTGTATAACATATAAAAGATCAGACCATACCTAACACAACATGCCACCCAGCTCCTGGTGCAATCTACCGTCATCTCCCGCCTCGATTACTGCAATGCCCTCTAACTGGTCTTCCAGGCTGTACTGTGAGACCTCTTCAAATGGTCCAGAACGCAGCGGCATGTCTGGTCTTCAATCAGCCAAAAAGAGC
This sequence comes from Nothobranchius furzeri, assembly GCF_043380555.1. NCBI lineage: Eukaryota > Metazoa > Chordata > Actinopteri > Cyprinodontiformes > Nothobranchiidae > Nothobranchius > Nothobranchius furzeri. The sequence continues at coordinate 3,925,517 of NC_091744.1, read as the reverse complement.
ACACGTCACCCCTCTGTTCATTGAACTCCACTGGCTACCGCTAGCTGCACACATCAAATTCAAATTGCTAACACTAGCATACAAGGTCCGAGATGGTACAGCTCCCGTCTACCTGAATCCTCTTGCAAAGGCTTACGCCTCGGCCCGGCCGCTTCGGTCATCACAGGATCGTCGGCTAGCAGTGCCTAGTGCCTACACCACGCTCAGGACAATACAGACTCTTCTCATGCATCATTCCACAAATGTGGAATGACCTACTAAGCACTACAAGAACAGGGGCTTCCTTTTCGACTTTCAAGAAACTCCTGAAGACCCTGCTCTTCAGAGAGCATTGTCTAAACCAGCACCCTCCCTACACCTGTCCTCTCTCCTGTCCACCCCTTGTTCCCTCCTCTCCATGATTCATCATGCTGCCACCTACAACTGACTGGAAATTGGTTGTTCTAATTATTGTTGTTGTTAGCCTCAAGGGCAACATGCCGATTATCATTTGTAAGTCGCTTTGGACAAAAGCGTCTGCTAAATACATAAACAGCAGCATTCTCTAGTCGGAACTAGGATCAAACAGGCATCCTTTTGATTACTGGACAACCCGCTCTACCTCCTGAGCTATTGCTGTCCCTTCTCACCAGACCAAAACAACTATAATTCAGAATAAAGAGGCTACTCAAAATCGTTCTACGGTACCAGGAAAACCAAGCATTTAAGCCCTTCTTTAACTAGATGGCTTCCATCACCCCTTGTGACAGCCAGCTGGTGTTCTGAACAGATGTTTGATGCATGAGCACATTTAACCATCAGAGTATGAGCGGTGTAAAAGCAACCCCAACTATAGTTAGTAGGTATTCCTGAACCTCACATACCAGCTTTGGTTCTGCTCCCATCATGACGACGATTTATGATGTCCACAATCAGCATCTCAGGTTCCCAGCTTACTCTGCACCGACCTTCACTACTTTCCCTGCAAGTGGCGAGTCTACATGGAGGTGATCACATACAGGCCATTAAGGCTGGGCCCAGTCAAGGTGAACCAAAACTCAAATTAGGTACTCAAGAGTGAGCTTCCTCTGGCCCTGATCCAAGAGGGTGCCCTGGTTTTAATAGGCTGGGCAAAATGACCTGTTTCTTTTGGGCTTGCTTCACTCAGATCTTTGACCCCTGCCCTGAGCAATTTGCAAGCGACACTGGGGTCAATGCCTCACAGGATCATGAAGACACTCAAACACCATGTTAACTTAGAAATTCTACAGAGCAGTTGGTGTTGAGGACCAGAAATGGGAAACACTGCTGTAGTTCCTGAGGAAATCAGAACTACCCAAGTCAATTGCCACCATCATTAATATATCTATGCTTGTCCAAACATTTGTAGTCAAAATGTCTGGTGTGAAGGTCCATTAGCATGTCTGTTGCTACAAAGCACCTAAAACAGCATGAAAATAGTTGTTTGAAGCACTTGTGTATCCATTACCAGTGGTAGACATTTATATGTTTAATCATTTAAAATCAAGAGATGACATTTCCAACATATCTTACATTTTGAAGGGATTTGAACTTTTCTGAGAACTAAAACCACTTAAACCAGTGGTGTCGAACACTGGTCTGCAACGGACACTATACAGCAGGTTGTAGTCATGTACGTACATATGCAGGTTTGTGTAAAACTTAATATACTGCCCCACCCATCTAGGAAAATAATTTTGGTCCAAAGCACCTCATTTTCAGCGAAAGACACCAGTGTATGAAGCACGTTCATTAGCACGCCAAGCCTGTAGGTGGCAGTAGTTCCCCAAATATTCTGAATCGTTGCTTAAAAACATTCCTTGTATGTGGAATGACTAGGACCTAATCTCAACACTCGCACTGAGCCCTGCGGTCTTCAGCAAAGTGCACTTGTAGAAAGTGCGCAGTAAAGTTCGAGTGCGTAGTACACAAGTGTGCAAATAATTGCCGAATTGAGACAGGGAGCATTGAGTCATCGATTGCAACACATGCCGTGATGCAGGTCGCTGTGAAACTTTTTTCAAAAACCTTTATTAACAACTTTCAAACAATAATGCAATTATTTTAAATAAATTTAACTTCATTGCTGCTTTGTCTAAAGCATTCAGAGTATCAAATAATCATCCTAAAATGAACTAATTTCATTAGAAAATATATATTTTCAGAAGAGGAACTTGAGCCTTTTCTCCCGCAGCAATGACTTGTGGGTAATACCCTTGCCCGAGGTCCACATTGCTGCAGACTTGGGTGAAGTGCAGATTAGGGGTGCAATGGGGGCGTGGTCAACTTCCGCACTTGAGAATCGGGACACCCTACGCACTCGCACCCCTGGCCGGGAACGTGCAAATGAAGGGCGCGAGGGTGGAAGTGCGAGTATCGAGATTGGGCCTATGTGGCAGAAAATAACAGTCTTCAATGTTGTCTTTCACGTGTGGTCTTTGGTCAGTAATTGTGCTCAAGTGTAAATGGGTCGCACATGTGATGTCTGAGCATTGTTTTTGCATTTTGGTTGGACTTATTGAAACAAACGTTTTTGGTGCTGTACATCTTCATTTTCATGTGGATCGCAGCTCAAACTATAGAAAAACATTTGTTTTGTGAGCTACCTGGCTATGTGGCCTTAGTCATTTCGTTACTTCAACACACCTGATTCAATTGCCTGTTCAGGTCATCAAGCTCTGCAGAAGCCTGTTGACAACCCGATAAAAATTAGGTGCGTTGAAGCTGAGAAATCTTTAAAATATGCAGGATGTTTGCCCTTGCAGACCAAGATAAAATACCACCATCTTACAACAAATGATTACATAATTTCAAAGTGATTTTTCTAAAATAAATACCGTCCAACAATCAGTTTGTAAATTTACTTTTCCTCTTCTTTAATTACAACCACAAAATGCAAAAGCCAATCAAAAACCACAAATGCTTCAAACAAATGCATAAGCTTCCTGTTCCGGCAAACACCAATTTTCTAAGCATTTGAAACAGAATTGATTTAGAAAAGACATTAAAACACCTTTGTTAAAAGTTCTGACAAACACAAGCAAATGTTTTAGAACAGTATGGAGTCTAATTCTTACAAATATTTCAAGTAAAACAGCACAAAAATTAGATGAGTGAAGACAGGCACAGTTTGGAGTCAATTTCACAAATGTGACTGACATAAGAGCGTCTCATTTAGAAGTAGACCGATAATGGCAGATTATCCACTTAATGAATACAATTAAAAGTTAAATACTAAAATTCTTCATAAAAAAGGTAAACGTTGTAATTCTGATTGACTAAAAAATTCCTATGAAGCCATCTAAGGTAGACAACTGTTTAGATTTAAATGGGTAAGAAACTTGTTTAATCAATACATTTGCAGTGGTCTCTGGTAGGAATGAATGCCTTGCAAGTTGTACTCGGAGCAAAAAAAGCCCAGAAGCACCTTGATCAGCACGGACAAGTTTGCTGCAGCAGAAAGTTGCAGAACATGGCAGGATTTGGAGTCTTATTTCCTGATATTTGGACATCTTACCTTGGATTGGATAACAGCTGCGTGACCTCACCACTAACTTCGTTTGCTCGGTGACGATGTTTTATTTCCACGAATAACTCTATAATTAACTGAACTTTACTGGAATATTTACTTTGTGAAAAGCCTTGAGATGACTCGTGATTTGGCGCTATATAAATAAACTGAATTGAACTGAAATAAGCCTGGAGGAGCTTCTGCTGTGTGGTGAAGTTGCTAATGCTAACGGTTAACTTTTGCTAGCCGAGACATTCAATGCCGTTTCCTGGGTGCTAAAACAACAAACAGCCTTCCCCATCACTAGCCAAGTGACCACTTGTCGTAGAGCGGTCAGGATTTTCAAATCCTAGAGTTTCACCATCTATTTTCCATCAGAAGCTAATGCAGGAGATAGGTGTAGAAGATTACACTATTCAGCCTGCATGAAAAACTTAGATTATACGAGATAATTTAAAAAAATTCTGTATTCCACACCTTTATGGTCACCAAACATTGGCTTTAGTACTTTTGTAAATATAAGAATTCTAAGTCATTTTATTTAACTACTGGAACCAATATTTACTGGATTATTTAAGCGAGTTTATAAAACAGATAAGCTCTTAATTAAAAGCACCCACCCTTTTCTCATTCACAGGGAGCAACTGGATGATGGCTTTCCCTTGTGTTTTATATATTTATGAGGCAAGTAAAATGTTTTCATAACTAGAGAAAACCAGTTCAGTGAAAACAGATCATTTTGGTTCTGTTATAAAAATAAATTTCTTTTAAAGCTGGTATATCTGATGCTGTTTTATAGTGATCAACGAGACCATAGCTCCTGTGATTTGTGTAAACACATTAATGAAAACTAAACAGTCAATGGGCACAATTACAACCCATTTATAATAGCAGTAAGTAAAACTGCCTAATTAACCAAATCAATTCAATGGTCTACTTCTACTGAAACTGCATGCAGATGACAAATATTCTGACATGCTTCCACTCAAATGACATGCAGAGATATGGGGTTAAATGAGTCCCAATTGGTAAAAAAAATAAAAAAAGTTTAAAGACAAGATGTTAAAATGATGGTTAAATCAACTATAAGAAATCAATCTTAGCCAATGGGATGAGTGACATGTCACTGGTCACAAATGGTGTAAACAAATAAATTAATGACGAAATATTTAAATGATTTCTATTAGGAGGATGTTAGTTGGAGCAACATACACATAACCAATGAGGTCAGAGAAGGGCTGCTTGTAGAAGTCCTCGTCCAGCACTCTGGACAAACAGCCACCCAACGACAGAGCAGCCAGAAGGAAGGAGAGAAGAGGAAAAGCAGTAAAAGGGAGGAGGACAGAAAAACAAGCATCATTGGTTATCAAACAGTTATAATCATCTCAGACAGTCAAAGGCCCAGATGCCTCTAAAAAAGAATTTCACCAGATCTAAAAATATCAGAGGCTCTCAGTCAGTTCTGGTAGTCACCTTCAGGAACACATTAGAGCACCAGACACCTTCTAGAGCATCTTCTAAGGCAGGACTATTCAATTCTGAGCCCGGAGGGCTGGTATCCTGCATGTTGAGTGGTTTCTGTGGTCCAGCACACTTGATTCAGCGGTTGAATCACCTGTGCCGTAGCTCATCAGGACCTGCAGAAGCCTGTTAATCACCTAAATGAAATCAGGTGTGTGAACAGGGTTTAAACTAAAACATGCTGGATACCGGGCTTCCAGGACCAGAATTTAATACCCCTGTTCTAAAGCAAACCAGATAATCTAATTAATATTCAGTGTCCAAAACTTCATTGTTGCACTTAAATACACTAATCTGATGACATTGTTTATCTAATGTTTAAAGAGATTCTCTTTTACTTTATCCAACTAAATATTAATTTCAAAGGAGTAGATAACTTTTTTTGTACGTTTGTTCTGTTTATCTTCATAATCCATTTCTTCTTTTATTTTATTTTATTTTTTTACACAGTTTAGTAAAAAAAATCATAATGGACTGGGATAGTACACAGATCATCAACAAAGAACAAATATACAAAAGAAGCAACAGAAATAAGGAGGCATGGACACAAAACCATAAACAGAGACGATGGAGTATTCAAAGTGGATCACGCATGGGACCGTGTCATCAGCAAGGACACGGGCAGCAGAGGGCGACGTCGTCCTCTGCTGCCCGTGGATAAAAGGAAGTGATGCCACCAACTCCGGAGACTGATGATGACTAGAGACATCAGTCGAAACATGTCAGATAAAAAACTTTTGTTACTAAACTGTGTGAAAAAAGAACAAAGGAATGGAGTGGACTACTTTGTTTAATAAATACATTTGCAGTGGTCTCTAGTAGGAATGAAGGTCTTGCAAGTCGTTCTTGGGGAGGGGGTTTATCGGTAAATAATTCCTCTGACCTAAAAGTAACTCGCATCGCAGCTGAGCTTCACAGGACAGGGTTTGGAGTCTTATTTCCTGACATTTGGGCATCTCGCCCCAGATTGTTTAACAGCAACTCGACTACCACTGACTTGGATGGTTTATCGCCACAATTAACGCAAGCCTGGAGGAGTTCTGCCATGTGGTGGAGTTGATCCTGCTAACTTCGAGCTTAAACTGGCACATATGTCAGCATGCCATTTCCCAGATGTTGAAAACAACCCAGTTGTGAGTCAAATTCAGTGAGTCCATGAATACTAATTCACAGTGTGGCGTAGACCTGTGAGGATTTTTAAATCCTAAATTTTCACCATCTATTTTCTATCAGAAGGTAATGCAGGAGATATGTGAAGGAGACCATTTCATGTTCAGCCTGCATGAAAAACTCTGTGACCAATTATTAGGGGCGCAATGGGTCATCATTGATCCATACGGATCTCTCTACGGTTCTGCATGTACACGGTCTGCAGGCGGAGACTTAATCCAAACGAGAAGAGCACAGCGATGGTCATGGCGGAGGGGAGAAGCTTATTAAAAACATAGCCTGGCCTTCCAGAATCATCATCTTTCTATTCTACACAGATGAGTCTGGATACTCAGAGGCAGAGAGCACCATGAGGGACGGGACTAGCAAGAGGGTGCTCGCTGCAGAACAACAAAGGCGGAGCTGCACCAGAGTCAGCCCCGCCCATTCACGCAAACTCAGCCCAGCGCACTGACTTCTTCTGTTTTTGTTTTTCAACTATATCACAAACCAACCTGACCCACATGAATTACGGCTGTTACTAGTTTACAAATGTTAATGCTATGTTTTATGCTCCAATTAAACAAGATAAATATAACTTGCTACATGACAAAGCCTGAACATATCCCGACATGAAAAGGTTTCTTTTAGTGAATATCTGCCCAATGCCGCTCCAACAAAACATGCGTACAACAGCATTTAAGGCTAGCGAATGGGTTCTGGTAGTCCAGTGGCAAAATCGTTTGTTTTAAGTTTCGCTTTCCCCTCAGCTGATGCTGGTTCGGCTCTCGGTGGGGTCGGCAGCAATCTATTTAGCCAGCTGAAACATTTAATTTGTTTATATTTTAGTTGTAATGTTTATTTTTAGCAAAATATTTATGTCTCTAAAAGTTCTTTGAATTTGGTCATTCCTAAACAGCATTTTAGTTGAAACTCTGCTCACAAATGGACTCACACTGGCTAAATAAACGAATAAATAAATTTAAAAAAAAACAAAGACACGTCATTATATTGTAAATGGTATACCAATAAATCGTTGTAAACATAGTACTGGCAAGTGTAGCTAGAAAAGAAGAAAAAGGGTTTTAAACTACCTTTATACTTCCGCTAGTGGGAGGCGAACCTGCGCAAAGCTGCATGTGAATCGGACTCCACAACCACTTCACTGATAAAAGCAAGTGGCGTCACATGTAATTGTGCCATCCAGTGTGTCTCTGTAGATGGGATGGATGGTTTTTCCACCGGTGTCTCAGTAGAAGTCATTTCAGAAATAATTTGTCAGAAAATTCACAGAATATCCAGATTTGAGAACCAAGACCAGACCCGCTTTGGGGGAGGAGACTAAAATTGAAGCGGAGATGGGAGGAAAATGCACGAATGAGGCCAAAAATGGCTTTGGCGTGTTTCTTATGAGGAAATTACAATATAACACGGTAAAATGTTACAAAAGTTAGATTTTTAATTATATGGAACCTTTACAAAAACGGTTCAGTTAACCTCTCAACTCCGTCCTCAATCTTGCATTTTAGATGATATTAGCTAGAACACCCTCTTTGGTTCCAGAATGCCATCAAGTCTGACAACTGGAAGGAATTGGACCGACTCTGATGGAATGGGCGGGGCTGACTCTGGTGCTGCTCCACCTTCTGGTGCAGCTCCGCCTTTGTGGTTCTGCAGCGAGCACCACTTGGGACTAGCCAGCTCAAAAATAACCAATCAGAAAAAAGTTGGACTCTCCTTCAGACACCATCTTCATTGTTTAAGACAAACTGAGCGTCGCAGTGTGTGCCGTTACCGTATGCTGCTCAGCGCTGATTGGTTTGGTCAGAATTCTCAGGGGGTGGGCTTATTTGAATGGGAACATTACCAGGCCATTTGCTCCCAGGAAGCATTGGCATGGCTGGCCAGGCTATGAATAATCACCGGCATCATTTAAGTCGCATTTATGGGAGCCTTCTGGCTTCCCTGTAGAATACAATGTTGAAACGAATGGCAAAAATGAACACACGGCGCAGCGCCTCCAGTCTGACGGCACAGCGCCGCACACACGAACCTGTGAAAATGTCTGAGACAATTAACGTGTTGGAACCTGAAATATTTGTGGGGATAAATATGTAAACGAGCTGGAAAGGAAAAGAAATGCCACTTTCAGAAAGGTGAGGAGATGAGTGAAAGCACGACACGCGGGAAGTGGCAAGCCATTTTAACATTTAATCAGTAATCGAACCTCTAATTCCCATTCTACATAGTAATCATTTAAGTTATCCTAGCACTAATTGTATTCTTATTAGTCACTAAAAACACAACTGCTATGTTGTTACTAGTAGAAATGATAATTAAGGATATCCATAACAACAACTGCACTTATAAGTTTGAGATACCTCAGAATCCCTAAAACCCTAAAGTGGCCTTTTTAACATTTATTAGGCAGACTAGATGTGTTTTCCAGAGTTCTACAATTCTATTGTTCCAATTTTAAATTAACATATCCATAACATTCTTACTGAAATGTTCATTCTACATACCAAGAATCATTCAGTTAAAACATCTTTGACATTACAGATATTATAAACCGTAACTGCGTTAAATGAGTCTCGAGTTGAATGTTTGTCGTTTAATTAGCTTTGAGCAGAAAAAATGTCGCACTAAATGTTCTACAAAATAGAGAGCAAATTTAATTGACTCTTCTTTCTGCTGATCCAAAAATAATTGGATCCATGACTCAAAACTGTGATACAATCCGAATCGTGAGTTTTTGATCCGTTGCACCACTACAGATCATGATCAGAAAAAACATTTAGAAAATCCCCTTTCAGTCAATCACACCATAAATAATTGAATTGAAAGGTTTGCTACATGGTTGTGGTTTAATTCACCCAGACAAAGCAATTACCTATTATTAGTCTTGGTTTTTTCCAGCTGCTCGTTCTGCCTGGCATGCCACTCCTCCAGCTCCAACTTGGCTTTATCTTTCCACTCAGATTCCTGCTTGCGAGAGTTAGCGTCTGCAGAGGGACATGGTAAAGGACAGAAACAATAAGCAATGAATGATAAACAAGAGTGAGAGGGTTGTTTGGATTCAACTAAAAGAAACAAGTCATACATTTCAGTCAGTTTGTGATTCTACTTGGAGATCAAACCAGTAGACTTGATCTGCTGGTTTGACAGATGCATCAAAGTTTTATTGCAAAACTCAACCCGAGCGTCACTTATGGCTCTTGGGTTGCGTTCGAACCATGATTATCTTTGTCTACATGTGTTTTTGCTTGATTCTTGAGTCTCAAAAAGAATGGTCTTTGTGCTGGAACAAATCACTATTAATAAAATGAACAGGAATAGAGTGTTTACATTTCCATAAACTGGAATAGAGACATGTTTTTTTATTAGAACTCAAGAGCAGATGTCTAAAACCTGACCAGTGATTGGTAGATGAGGCCTCATGAGGCATTGCCACATATGAACTCATTCACTGCCAGACGTTTTCTGATCAGAAAGCCTGACTGCCAGCGTTTGAGCGTTTACTGTTTTTTTGAAGAGCCACAAAACATTGTGCTCTATGACCATGTAACAAAAGAAAGATGAGACTCACTTCTTACATCAGGAAGAATCAGCGTGTTTCTAGCTTTATCGGTTCTTTCACAATCTGTTGTCGAAGTATGAACGACAGAAGCTTTTCCGGTTGGTGTCTCGCTTTTTTTCCACAGCAGCGGCACAAAACGATCCAATTCATAGATTTTCTGCTTCCTTATCATGTGACGTGTGACATAGATGAAGATCGGCTTTAGAGACGGGATGTTAATTTTCACGGCGCAAGGGCTTGTTCAGACGCCCGCTCGGTTAAAAAAATGCAATTGACGACTTGAGTCGTCAATGGCAGCGAGCGGTTGGATTTAAAATGACGACTTTAGTGTCAATGGCGTAAACTAGCTAACCGAACCGTGTCAATATTCTGACTGTTGGTCTACTGACACCTGCTGGATCTTAGAAATCATTGCAGGCAACTTAATTGTGAGACTCAACCGACATTCTGATTCAATGAGCTATTATACACAAAATACATCATTTGTATTCCATATTGTACACAGCATCATTTAACATCTTAATCCAAGTTTAAACAATTGTTTATATATTTAAAATATACAATAAGATAAATTGTGACTGTGTGTGTGACAACTAGTGAAAAAGTGAAACTGTTGTGAAGGTGAAGTTTATTATGGACTTGTCTTTGAGGCAGGCTGTTTTTTTGTTATTCATATTCATTCTCTCTCTGTGAAGTCTTAGCATTGAAGACATGCTTGTCTTAATGTATGAAAATTCAAGTGAACAAATGTGACAGAAAATATTTTGAATGATTTAAACTTGAAAGAGTGAAGTGAAATTTTGATGGACCTCCAGTTTTTTTTCCAGCTCTGAGATGTAGCAGTGGCTGAACAGCGGATTCATTTTGGTTCACAAGATTTACTTATGCAGAAACACATCCCGTAGACAGATGGAGACGATCCTCCATTTAAATGCAGTTTGGTGCTTCAGTGATAAGCAAAATAGCAGCCATATCGGTCACTGACTACTTCTTAAAGAACGCTGGGTCTCACTCTATGAGCTAGATCATGTGCCGATGCATCAGTGTTGCTCAACCCATCACTACTTCAGACAGAAAAATATTCCACTGGATGCTCACCTAGCACCTCAAGCCTCTCTTTCTGTTCCTCCCTCCACTTGCGGAGACTTTCAGGTTCAGCCTGCAGTCGATCTGCATTGGAAATTGCTGCATAGGCATCTGATGGGCCATTGCTTTCCTGCAAGAAAAAAAAATACATCAGAAAGCAAGCAGGTAAAGGTGTATATTTAAAAATAAACTATATTTTTGTGATTGTTGATGAGCTTTGACAGAAAATCAACATTTAATCCAACATGTATTATTTATTTCTAAGAGCTATGTTTGCAAGTCGCCTTGCTTTATCCGAGTGCAAGTTACAGGCTGTACAACTGTTCTCGCACTGTTAGAAGTCCTGACGATGCAGAAGGGAAAGAAATGTTGCAATGACAGCACAGGAAAAGGAAGTTAAGAGTCATCAACAACAAGAACCCAAGTCCACATGGTTAAGGACTGAAGTAAAGCTGCAGCAGTGGAAAAAGAGAAAAATCGTTTTAGCGTCAAATATATTTTTTTCTATTAAAAAATGCTTCCAGCTGTGTTTTATTTTTTCATATTGCAATCTGTTTGTAGCAAATCATTAACCTTTTCAGAGGAAATGGATATTTTTGCAACTGCACACATCTAAACTTTTATTATTATTATGATTATTATTATTATTTTTTTTTTTTTGCAAAAGCAAACGTGGTAAAACTAATAAAATCGCATTATCAGAGTTTGAATGAAAGGAAGTACATAAGCAAAAAACTAGCACTAGTGGCCAGGCTATATTGGTGTATAACAGGTCAAAGAAACAATATGTAGATATAATTAATGACTTTGAAATATTATTTAAGACCAACGTAAAAGAAAGAGTTTTACCCCATGGAACTCTCCATTGATTGCACCATCTAAAAAAAACAAATAGAAAAGGCAGTTAGAAAATCATGTCTGATATTTCTTTAATGGAAATAAACTACCTTTAAACCCAAATTTCCAGTAGTGACATGTCAGCATTTCTAGCCAACACTTGCTAAACACATGCACAGCAACCCTTGAGGAAGTGACACAATCTTGGCCAAAGGTTGTTGAGATGTACGTGGGTTTTCTCTGGTTGCGCTTAGCATGTAGCTACGTAGCAGTTAAGCTAACAAGGAAGCAATGAATGATCAAGAACGGTAGAGCTGATGTTATCAGACAACTGGACTCCTTTTTTAGAAACGCTGGAAAACGCCACATTTTTTAATTACACGTGTTAACAAATCACACAATAATATATGTTTTACCTTTGCGCGTGTAAACTTTGGAAATTGTTAGTAAAATTATGGTTTAACTAATCTACGGGATTTGACAGCTTTGCTAGCACAGCTGTTAGCATTAGCTTTAAGCTCATCAACCTCGGGGTCAAATTACTGAAATGTTAATGAAGCGCATCTCGTTTGACGCGTTATAAGGCCACCATGTGTCAAATTATTAAAAATGAACAGATGCGAACTTAACACGCTTTTCACAAAGCCATTACTAACCGTTAGAATCTCTGAGCGACGAAGGCACCTCTCCACCGTCTAGGATGCTGAAGCCCTCGTCATTTTCAATCCCAGCAATTTCGCTCTCCTGCTGGGCCAGAAAGGCAGCAGCTGGGTCTTCCTCCGAGCCAACGCCGTTTCCAGCGGCGGGTGCGTTCAGCATATCAAAATCATCCATGTTGAGGCTGTCTGTACGACGAAAAATACACTAAACAGGTGTTGCTATCCACAGGAAGATGAGCTAGCGAAGAAGGGTGAATGGAGAAGAAAAAAAATCTGACTAGCAAAGCGGAAATGAAACGCTGGCCAATCACAGGACATGAAAGATGATTGATAGGACTTATAACCTATTGGATAATAGCTGTTTCAGAATTGGACCAATCAGATTTTTCACTCTTTGCAGACGGATCCCATGACCTGCTGCGTGTATCCGCGAGATTAAAAAAAATAAATCCGCAGTATGACCCTTTTTAATGTTATTGTTTTGCTAGGGTAATGTGTAAAATGTAGCAACATATACATAAAAAGTATATAAATTATATACTAATATTATATATTTTTACTTCTTAGCACAATTCAAATTGATGTAAAAGTATCTGCTATGTTTAAATATTAATTTTTCACAGCAGCCTGAGCTCCTAAAAACAGCTTTATTGTCTTTAAGCATCCCACTGGACTTGTTCTTTAGGATATTCATCATGTAAAATTGTTTCCCTTTTGTTTTGCCACACTTTCAGCTATGTTGCTGCTTGAGAACTGGGGAATCCAGTCCGCTACTGAAAGTGTTTATTGTATAATTGTCCATGTATGCATTAATTACTTTGGTATTGTTTTGGATCATGCAGGACAAACACATCTTTCTAGCTGGCATTGCAGTGTGGACCAAAAATCTGCTAACTTTTATGCACTCAAACTGTTTGGCAGAATACACAATTACAGCTCATAATAAAACTTCCACCGTGCTTGAGCGAACCACTATCTGTTGTTTCCTCTAGGTAAGTAAGAAAATACCAATATGGCAATATATTGTGATATTTTCCCCTGCGATATATCGATATTCAAAAGCCATGAATCGAATTTTTGGAAGAATTTACATGCAAACATTTGTGGATTTGCTTTTCTTTTGGTGTAATTCAAAGGCCAACTGCTAGCTAGCAGAACTGCGCAGTGAGTTTTGTTTCCACCATTGAAATGTAAATCCCTCTATTATGGTTCAGATACCTCACGTTAAACATGTTACGTACCAGTTTGGACTGTTTTTTGAATTTTCCTACATGAAATTCAGTCTAAAAAAATCACTAATATCCTCCGGCTGAATGTATATCTCCCCAGTATCGTGATACGTATTGTATTGCCAGAATTTCACCAATACACATCCCTACTCCTAACCCTCTATTTAAAGTAGAAAAATAAAACAAATAAAAACTACATTTAGATTCATTATTATCATATTCAATTATTAAATTCAAATACTTTAATTTGAACCATTTATGAGGAAATGCAAATACCATAATCTTAAGGGCAAGTCCTCCAGTGAATTTTCTAAATGCTTTATATACATGGATTTTGCTCTTTTGACTGCTTCAGATGTGCATAATTTTGAGCCTTGTGCAAAATATTTTGTTTTGGCAGTTTGATCCACTTAAATCACTTTGCACATGTAATTGTAATGATTACATGTGCACACATACTCTTGGTAAGCCTAAATACTGTCTGCTGTGCAACTTTTGTATTGTCCTACTGAAACTCAAAAACATTTCGCTTAATGCCTTTCTGTCCTGGTGAACAAAAAATAATTTCATTAATGAAATATACCAGCCGTCAACCCGTTAATGTTCCTTTTTCTATTCCTTCAGTCAATGTGCATCTGGTCTGGAATAAGTTTTATAGCTTTGTATGTGAAGCAGATGTCCTACCCAGACACAATGTCCACCTGGTTAATAATTAACAGCAATGATTGTCTCAAGAGGCTCAGGTGACAAGCATGCACTCACCCATTTCACCTGAAGTATGTAGGTGGAAACAAATAGATTGGTTTTTACAACATAAGAACTTCCTCATGCTGTGCCCAATTTCCTAAATATGAAGCTGCAGCACTGTCACACAGCGAGTAAAACGATCGATTCACAAGTATTTATCATCAATATCCAAAAGTTTTTATTCATCATTTGACCCAACATTTATCAACATTGAAAATGATTTTGAAAACTTTACACAGCATATGTAGCAGTTTGTGTAAGTGCGTACAAACCTGGTTTCTTGTCATAAGTCTAGCAGTAATGTAACATTTAAACAGCACTGTCCTCGGGCCTTCATCATCCTGTAGCAGCTTTAAAGCTAAACAATTGTTGACAACATTCATCCATTTCTGCACCATCTTAAGTAAAAACAATAATACATGGAAATGGACCTTTTGGCATTGTACCTTCAGTTCAAAGAGAAACAATTTGACAATCTGTTGCAATAAACAAAGCTACTGCACAGGAGAATGTATTTGCAAACATTTGGTCACATCTGAAGTTTAACAACAAAAAAATTCTGACCTTCATGACACATCGATATCGCTGCAGGCACTAAATAAAAGACATGAAATACTGGCCCATCACACCTTTATCCAGGATCATTAGCCTTTTCAACAGTCAAAACAAACTGCCCACTGATGTTATCAGCAACTGAAAACTATATTAAGCTTGCGTTACAGATCAATTTGAATGCACACATTTCCATCCTAGCTTTAGACACTTGTTGGAATCAGTACTTAATAATTTTGAAATGAAGTTAGGTCCTATTTACTAAAACATTTTGAAGTAAAACATTTGCTGCTGTGGCCACCAGGCTCTGGAACTCTCTCACCCTGAGCCTGAGATCCAAGGACTCAGTGGTCTCCCTTAAAAGGCAGCTGAAAACTCATCTGCATTGCTCGTGGGACCTCCTGATGATCCGTCGCTGATCGTTAGTTTATTTTAGTCATTTCTGCCCCTTCTTGTTTTTTTTGTTTTGTTTTGTTTTTTTTGGCTTGTGTAGAACCTTGTGATTTTTGAAAGACACTACACAAATAAACTTCAATTGGACATTTTAGCACAAAACTGAGGTGATTAGCATCCAAACTGTCGGAAGACTTTAAAGAGCAAGTAACGCCTAAATTAACTGTTTGTTTGCTGATAACCTGTACAGATGAGTGTCTAATGGTGCTGTACACTTGTAATCATTAGTGTGGCAGCTTAGTGCAACTTACTTTAAATTTAATATTTCAGCCCCAAACCATAATTCTATCTCCGTCTTCAGGTTAAAACTCTGCTCCACATTTATTCAGAATCAGCTGTGGCTGATGGCTAAGCTGAAAAACGTGACGTCAGCAAATTACTACGTGGCTGCAGTGCATTGGTCTCAAGGTGAAGCAGCCGCACCTCCACCTGGCTCAGCCACTCACCTGCTGATTTGACACATTAGCGCTCTGAGTCGCTCGTCTCCTTGAAAAAAATGCCCTCCTCCCCTTTTCATCTAATGATCGTGATTAACAGATTAACATGATCAGATCAGATTAACATAAACCAGCTCTTTGCTAGCCAAATACTGCACTAGATAGTTTTGTGGAGCAGGTAGGTGTTCTAGGGGGCACTTTTTACCTGCTTTACGGCTGTTAGCTGTAATGCTAGAGTTATTAGCATTTTCAGTACACTGATCATCAATAAAAAGCACAAGAAGAAAAAGAAGTTTGCTTTTTCTGTTGGCATCATGGCAGAGCTTAGAAATAAAAGTAAGAGAGTAATGTCTTTGGAGGTGAAGCAAAGAGCTAAAACCAGAGTGAACATTGGCATGGCCTACACTAGGAGCTAAAGGAGGCTACAAAATCACAAACTGATTGTGACCTGGCTTTGTTGCAACCGGACCTGTAAGTAATAGGTTTTGTTCAATAGTGTGGTTCTTTTTACTTCATGGGTTATTAGTATTAGTTGGCTCATGTTAGATTTAGCTCGTTGTTAGCGCTAGCTACAGCAGACTGCAGTTGTTTGCGACAGTTGGACTCAGTGGTCTCTTTCAAAAAGCACCTGAAAACTCACCTGCTCAGGCTGGCTTTTGCATGACCTACATCCCTAACCTCTCCTTATTCAGCTCTTTCAACCATTTCCGCCTTTTCCGGGATCCACTGATTACCTCTCTTATTCATTTTCGCTTTCCCTTTCCTTACATTTTTTATAACAATTAGTTATTTTTCTGATATTATAAAAATCATTTTATAAATTGTTTTTATTTTTGTTCTTGTGAAGTGCCTCGTGATTTTTATTGTGAGAGGCGCTATAGGAAAAGTTTCTTCTTGTGTTGTAATTCCACATTCAGCCAGTGGGGCAGAGGAGCAGGAACCTGCTTTGTGATTCTTTAAGAATGAGTTTTTTTTTTTAATTCTTTGAAAAGGTCCGATAGCCATTTGAAGGACAGTTTAAAGAACTAGTTACTGAGAACTCCTAAAACCCAGTGATAGGAGCTCCAATTGCTAAAACAAAACATGCAGGGACACGAAAATACATGAAAGGCTTAATCAAGTCTTAAAACTCTTTTCTCTGAATGTCCAAAGGCAACAAATGTAATGAATGATATTTTCATGAAATAAATCCCAAAAACTGATTTTTCTCCACCTGATCTGGGTAAAAATTGTGTCCTTATCAAAAGTCCAAATCAAAAGGGAATTTCCTCCCAAGTTCCACTCACTAATTCCTCTCAGACTTCTACTGTCAGCTTCGCTGGATCATCGAATCAACAACAACCCCTGATTATGTGTCTGTCTTTTGTGCCACATGCCCTGTTTGAAAGTGTTGTGGGAAAACTATTTAATTCCTTCTTTAACATAAACCAAAAAACGCTTTCAAGCCCCAAAACCAGTTCATTTCTAGAACCAACAGTATTTCCCACAAATAGAGATGCAATTTATGAAAAATAATACTTTACATTTAAATACTAATACGTTAAAATTAAGTGAGTCTATACTTAAAACCTCGTGTTCATTATAAACCATAACATTAATGTTTTTGGTAAACAATAGAATTTAAAAAGTTTCCTAAAGGGTCCAGAACCAGCAACGGTTCCATCAATACGTTCTTCTTGTTGCGTAATCTAACACCATGCTAGCAGCGCCAAGTAATGCTGGTTCTTCCAGGTCGGATGTTACAACCTTGATAGTCTGGGCGGAGGCTAGCGCTCTCTGGGAGATGATGTGCTGCACAGGCTCCTTGTAGTAAGAAGCTAAAACTCCTGACAGGATGACCAGAGAAGGGTTGACTATGTGGAGGATGTTGACAATCCCAACACCAAGAGCCGAGGACGCTGAAGGAGGAAGACGGAGGTTAGATTTTGTTTCATCACCCCTTCATTGCTTCTTTAGCTCCAACAACATATACAGTCTGTGGTTCAATGAACACTTTTGGTACTGATTTGAATTATTTATACAAGATTTTCTTCCACCTGCTCATTTTCATTCAAGTATTAGTAAGTTATTTTGCATGTTTGTTCATTTTGTTATTATCTAAAAAAAATCTAATTAATACCAAATAAAATAAATACAAACAATGCAACTACTAATATTAGTTAGCCTGGCAAGCCATCCTATATAGTATGTAAAACAAATGAATGAGCCGCACTTTGAGTCAGGACTCCAAAGCGCTTTAGAATAGTCAATCATTCATCTCCACCTCAATCAGCCGCTGCAGGAGACCTTTTGCACACAGTTTGACAGCGCTAAAACCAATCAGAGCAACGAACATGACGTATTCATCGTCAAGACGATCACTAAACGGGACACTCCGCCATACGAAGAAGACAAAGACGAAGAAGAAGGCACTAAGCCCACCCGGCAAACACACTGCTCAGGCTCAGGTAGCCCTGCTGAGGCTACAATAGAGCGTGGCTAGATCGACCTGCAGAGCTGAATGTTTTTCTACTGCTGCAGTTTGTCTAGATTTCTGGCATAGGTATAGACATTGGTATTAAATAACATTTTCCATAATCATGAATATTGTTACGCTACATCTTGAAATTGTATCCCGTGTTTGTGCGTTTGCTCGTCACGCTCACCTTTACGCAGCACAGCATCAGCTTTAGAGTTACCCATTCGGGCTGCACTGATGAGGTGAGCAGCTGTGATTGGCTCAGAGAGTTTCACATCCATCCCCTCCACCTTCAGCAGGTCCTCTGGGGAGCAAATATAACAGTAAATGAATTATGAATGCTATTTCTAATTGACACAAACAGCAGACACGTTTTTGATAGACTCCAAACCACAACTGTAACTTTGTTTAAGGCTACTGATAGGAAACTGGATCTCCTACAGAAGTGCATCTGCTGCTCACTTAATTAAAGCTCCAGTGTTTGTGAAAACATGGCAGACATTAAATGTTTTATTATTGACTGACAAACAACTTAAAGCCATCAAACTTGCTAACTGACGTACTTATCATAAACTTCCAAGAATTTTTCCATTAAAGAAACCTCTATCCCCTTGGGGGGGGGGGGGGGGGGGGGGGCTGGAGAGCGCGTGGGAGTTCGCCCAACTAACCTACATGTGTTTTGTAGATTTGGAGAAGGTGTTCGACCGCGTCCCTCGGCGGGCCCTGTGGGGGGTACGTTGTGTGACCGAGCTTGGTCTGCATCGCCGACCGTAAGTCGAGCTCGTTTCCGGGGAGAGTTGAACTCCGCCAAGGCTGCCCTTTGTCACCACTGAGGCGGAATGCGAAGCTCCTGATATACTGGCCAATCTACGTTCCAACCCTCACCTAGATTCACGAGATTTGGGTAGTGACCAAAACAAGCAGCTGAAATGAGTTTTCTCTGCAGGGTGTCTGGGCTCTCCTTAGAGATGAAGGTGAGAAGCTCAGTCATCTGGGAGGGGCTCGGAGTACATCCAATGCTCCTCCACATCTAGAGGAGTCAGGTGGCTTGGGCATCTGATAAGGATGCATCCTGGACACCTCACTGGTGAGGTATTTTGGGCACGTCCAACCAGAAGAAGACCTAAAGGAAGACCCAGGACACGCTGGGGAAACCATGTTGCTCGCCTGGCCAGGAAGTGCTTTGGGATTCCCCAGAGGAGTTGGCCCAAGTGGCTGGAGAGGGGAAAGTCTGGATCTCTCTGCTTAGGCTGCTGCCCCCGTGACCCAGCTCCGGATAAGGGGATGTGAATGGATGATTGGATTAAAGGAACATTTTTATCAAGATATCATTTATGACCTCTGCAGCCGCCTGCAGCAATGCATTCTAACTGATCAGGGCACATGAAGCTTTCGCGATGCTACAGTTACTTCTTTATATTACAACGTTTGTGCAGCACTAAAGCACCAGACAGAATCGCATTTAGCTCTTATTTTATTTTTCTGAATGGAGCGACTGTCTAAACCTCATGACAGAAACTGTTTAGCATTTTGTTAAATAAATAAATAAAATCACAGATTTTTTGTTATTATTCTAACAGACTACAGCAGGAAAAATCTGCATCGTACACTAGGGGTGTAACGGTACGCTGAAATCATATTCGGTTCGGTGTTTTGAAGAGCTCGGTTCGATTTATTTTCTGTATTATTATCATTATATTTATTTATTTTTTATCTGAAGCGGCTCCTATAGTGAGCAGAACCCGGTGTTATCACAGGCTGCTGATCTAGCATGATGTCTTTAGTTATTTCACAGGTTATTTCTGCAGCTATGAGTGTCATGTTCACACAGACAAGTGTTGTGTTTGACTGTTGATGCTCCGTGTTTTCTGCAACAAGCCTTAAAACTCACCTCACACCGCTTAAGTTTCTTCTTTAAAACTCGTGTTAATCAACGAGCTTCCTCCGTGCCGTATTTCCATTGTAGGATGAAAACTTTACACCAGTTGTCACAGGGCGAAAGTTCAGCAGATGCGTTTGTTTACATTTTTGCCGCTGCGTACTGGCACAGTGTGAGAGAAGGGAGGGAGGGGCAAAGCAACGCTCCGTTCAGCGTCTCTACAGGCTCCACCGTAGCAGCAAGAGCCAGCAGGTTTGATCTGCTCTGAAAGGCGTTGATCAGAATTTGCAGATCACATTTTTTAAACGGAGATCGGGTGCGTGCAGCCATCATGCTTCACTCAATAGTGCGGAAACTCGCCTAGGAACTTTTATCTGCTGCACTTAAATCATAGAAATAAAAATGTATTATTTTATGGAAAAAATTAAACCGAAACGGTACAAGTGGACCGAACCGAAATGGTTCAGCACCCCCCCCTGTGAACCGTTACACCCCTATCCTACACAAACATCTGAGGTCACTATACCACCCATCCACTGTTAAACGGATACACATGCACATGAGGACATTGTCCCACGCAGCTCAAAAATGTCCTTCCTGAGACACTTCCACGTTTGCCAGGTCGGCACGATTAGCTCAGGAGTTTTTGCGAACACTGAAGCTATAAAACAGACGCAGTAAAACCCAGCCTATTTGTACTCACGGAACAGATGTAAACACAGACTGAATCGTTTCATTGTCATCATTTTAAAGCTAAGTGTTCACTTGCATTTACTGAAAACCAGTAAGCTTTTGGGAAACTGTCCAAATGATGACTTAGGCAGACTGTACTTTAAGCCGTTTTTGTCTGGATTTAACAAATACTAACAGTATATGTACACATCCCAAAGTTACAGCAAAAACTGTAAAATTGATGGAAAATATGTTAAATAGCAGAATGCAATGTGGAAAAAAGATGGTTCCTCACCATCGTTCAGCCTTTTGGCCTCTCTCTGCAGGGCCAAGCCAGACGCATAAGCCTCTATGCACCCACGGCTGCCGCAGGAACACTCTGGACCCTCCAGTGAAACTATAACATGACCCAGTTCAGCAGCACAAAAGGTGCTGCCATGGATCAGCTCATAGTGATGGATGATTCCTCCTCCAATACCTACAGAGGTTTATGTTAGTTTCAGAGCTACATAAAGAAATGTTCAATCCAGTTCATGCTAAATTAAAATGGGAATCATTTGGTTTATTTCTGACTAGAAGGAAAAATATCAACATTCGTAGAAACGTGTAACCCAATCATTTTAAAGAAATTGTTCTCCTTGCCTGTTCCTGTAATGACTGTGACAAAGTTTTCCACTCCCTTGCCGTGACCAAACTTCCGCTCCGCCAGTGCAGCACAGTTCCCGTCGTTGTCGACCCAGACCGGTAGACCCAGAGCGTCTGAGATGGGAGTCCTCAGGTTCACGGATGACCACTCCTGGATCAGCTTCGTAGAATGAAGGACAACGCCTTCCTGAGGATTCACGCGGCCACCCGTCGATATTCCTGAAAAGCACATTTTGAAAGTCTTCAGATAAAATATGTCTCAGCTGGTTTTCATTCAGAAGTCATAGATGTTTGCTTTTTCTTACCAACACCGAGTATTCTACAGTTCAGGCAAACAGCGTCCTGGATGGCAGTTTTGCACATCTGCAAGATCAGATGCATCCGGTCCTCGAAAGTCGTCGGATTGTGTTCTGAGTATTTTTTCACGATGCTGCCCTGGACAGAAATGGAAAAAGAAGAATTTAAAGCTTAGTTAACATTTACTCAAACTACTCAAATATCCCATTTTATTCAACCTTAAAAGACAAAAGGTGTCTGTCCTTAGAACTATTTATGTAACCTACCTTCATGCAGATAATGGCCACTCTGAGATTGGTGCCCCCCAGGTCAACAGACAGAGCACTCTGGGTCTCCAGAATGTGGTCAATGTCCTGAGAGATGGAGTCCTTCACAGGAGGGAAGCAAAAGGTCTTCTGCAGCGGCTCGTCAAGGTCAATGGTGCGCAGAAACTTGAGAATACGTGGAACGGCGTGGCCATCCCCATAGATTTTAGAGCTGGTAGAAAACAAATTATCATGTTTTTACACCATTTTTGCATCATGAGCTTCAACACAAACATGATCAAGGAGAAATGTGCTTTTGTGTTCATATGTGAACTCATAATTTAGCCACCTTCAATGCTTTGGTAATTCTTAATCAAAGGTGTAAATGCACACTTACAACTATTTATTGTTGGGACATTTATTGTGAATTTGAAGACAGGCTAAAAACCAAGCTACTAAATGACTTTAGGATTTGTTTTTCAAAGCACATAATACAAACTTATCACATCTTCTCATGATTTTAACCATCTACTGTTTCAAATATGGAGACTGCGAGGTCATCTACCTCTTCCAATACTCAAAAAAGGTATTCAGACTTGTGAAATATATTCATAAAATGAAAGCATTTCAAATTAGACTAGAAAGAATATAAATAAATGACTGAACAGCAGTAGCTCAGGAGGTAGAGCGGGTTGTCCAGTAATCGGAAGGTTGCAGGTTCAATCCTGACTTCGACCAGAGAATGCTGCTGTTGTGTCCTTGGGCAAGACACTTAACCCGCCTTGCCTGTTGGTGGTGGTCAGAGGGACAGGTGGCGCCAGCCTACAAAACATCCTTGACACCTTGGCTCCATTAAAAACCTGCACTGTGTGTTTTTCCACCTCTGCCCCCTGGTTCACATCTAACCTCAGAACATTAAAAGCTGAAGGACCCCAGCTGGAGCGCCTCTACAAGAGAACGAGCCTCTCTATACACAAAGACCTGTACATCGCCCACCTAGCCCGTTATAAGGATTCTATTTCTCATACCAAATCAGATTACTACTCCAGTCTCATCAACTATAACAACGGAAACTCCAAAACTCTTTTCTCAGTCCTCCATAAAATTTTCAATTCTCCCTCTTTACTACCCCCTCACTTCTACTCCACTGACACCTGTAATAGCATCCTTTCCTTTTTTAACCATAAAATCACCCAAATCCACCAGAGTCTTAGCCCGGCTGACCCCCACGTACTTCCCCCTGACGATCTCACGTTCTTTGAATCCTTCTCAGACTTCTCAGTTCCTGCTGCCTCTTATATCTCGGATTTAATATGCAAATCCAAGCCCACCACCTGTCAGCTTGACCCACTCCCATCCTCCCTGGTTAAATCCTGCCTCTCATCCCTGTTACCCTTCATCTGCTCCATCATTCACGCCTCCCTCCGGACTGGAATCGTCCCCTCAGCCTTTAAAACTGCAGCTCTAACCTGGTTTCTCAAATAGCCCGGCTCAGACCCCAACAATTTCAATAACCTTCGCCCCATCTCCAACTTACCATTTATCTCTAAGACACTTGAAAAATTTGTTGCTAACCAACTACACTCTCATCTATCCAGCAACTTCCTCTACGAAGTCTTCCAGTCTGGTTTCCGCCCCCACCACAGCACAGAAACGGCTCTGATCAAAATCACAAACGACCTCCTTCTTGCAGCAGACTCAGGCCAGATTTCCATCCTCGTCCTACTCGATCTCAGTGCAGCATTTGACACCATCTCACACACAGTTCTACTCCATAGACTATCTGCCATTGGCATTTCAAAAACTCCTCTAAATTGGTTCAAATCATATCTATCTAATCGCACTCAATTTGTCCAACTGCGCACCTTCCGCTCTAACCCCAAGCCAGTTACCTCTGGAGTTCCTCAGGGCTCAGTCTTAGGTCCCCTTCTCTTCATAATCTACTTACTCCCACTTGGCAATATCTTCAGGAAATTTAATATTAATTTTCACTGCTACGCCGATGACACCCAGCTCTACTTCTCTACCCAACCAACCCCCCCGCTCCCTTCATCCTCCTTCATCCAGTTGCCTCACCAAAGTCAAATCCTGGTTTTCTTCTAACTTTCTACAGCTCAACAGCAATAAGACTGAGATCCTCCTCATTGGCACCAAGTCATCTCTATCTAAGACGAGTTCATTCTCACTCAGCTTTGACAACAACACACTTCTCCCCACCGCCAAAGATAAGAGCTTGGGTGTCATCAAGAGAGATCTCCACACAGTTGTTCATGCTTTTGTAACGTCATGTTTGGACTATGTTAACTCTCTGGTATATGGGGTTCCCTCCTCTTCAACAGTATGCCTCCAATTGGTACAGAATGTTGCAGCAAGGTTTTTAACAAACACATACCGGCAGCAACACATCTCACCTGTTTTGGCAAATTTGCACTAGCTTCCTGTTCAGTTTCGGATTAAGTTTAAAATTCTACTGCTGGTGTATAAATCTTTGAATGAAATGGCACCCTTTTATTTGGCGCAGCGTTTAAGCCCCTATGTTCCGGTGCAAACCTTGAGGTCCTCTGACCAGCACCTTCTGCTCGTCCCTCCAGCTCGCTATAGGGCACGTGGCGAATGGGCTTTTTCAGTTTGTGCGCCTAAGCTTTGGAACCAACTCCCCCTGGCGGTCCGACTTGCCCCCTCCCTTCCAACTTTTAAAGTACATCTGAAGACATATTTCTATTCCCTGGCCTACCCAGCTGAGATTGTTTAACCCTTAAGTTTGTCTGTTATTGTAGTGGTTTTTTTAAACGTATTTTTATCTAATGACGCCGCTGTTTTCTAGTTTGGTGATCTGTTACTTTAGTTTTTAAGTGTTTTTATCTATTTTATGCTGCTGTCTTCTAGTTTGGTGTCCTATCTTCTTGTACAGCACTTTGGTTGGTGTAGTCGCTGTTCAAACGTGCTTTATAAATAAAGGATGATGATGATGATCTTAGACAACACCTTATACTTCATTCCTCACATTAACAACACAATAAAAACTGCTTATTTTCATCTCCGCAATATCAATCGGCTCCGCCCCTCCCTCAGTCAGCACTCCACTGCTATCTTGGTCCACAGCCTGGTCACCAGTCGCATCGATTACTGTAATGCCCTCCTCTCCGGTCTCCCTCTAAAATCACTCAACAAGCTAGTTAGTCCAAAATTCAGCTACCTGGATCATCACTAAGACCTCCACTTTTGATCTCATCACCCCTGTCCTGCAACAACTTCACTGGCTCCCTGTCAAATACAGAATTGACTATAAGATACTTCTTCATGCCTTTAAAGCCATCCATAATCTCGCTCCCCCTTATCTCTTTAATCTCCTCCACATGGTAACTCCCACTCGCTCTCTCCGATCATCATCTTCACCTTCCCTGTCGGTTCCTTGCACTCGTCTCTCTACTATGGGAGCCAGAGCTTTCAGCCACTCAGCTCAAAAACTCTGGAACACTCTACCGCCTGACCTCTGCAATATAAACTCTTTCTCAACCTTCAAGTCTCAACTCAAAACTCACATGTTCCGCCTGGCTTAGTCATTGTAACTGTCCTCCTTCCATCTACTCTTTTTAGTTTATTATCCATCGCACTGCTCTGACTCTACCCTTGGGAATTACTCTTGGCACTTACTGTATTTCTTGTTGTTTGTATTGCTTGCTGTTCCTTATATTTTGTCTTGTACAGTGACCTTGAGAGCTTTGAAAGGCGCTTGAAATACAATGTATTATTATTATTATTATTATTATTATTAGTGTATGGCAGGTCTCACCTCCATCAGTGTGCCCCAGGGCAGCTGTGGCTACATTGTAGCTCATCATCACCAGCGTGTGAATGGGTGAATGACTGATTGTGTTTTTAAGAGCCTTGGGGGGTTGTAGAACCCTATGAAGGCGCTATGCAAATACAGACCATTTACCATTTAAACAATGAGTTTTTGCTGTAATCCATACTTAGAGTAAATACCCAGGATATCTTTTTCCAAACTGTAGCTCCAAGGCGTGGTAGATCTTATTATGAGTGTCAGCGTCTCTGACATGTAGAACATTTTCACCTGCAGGCAGAAATGTAACCAGTGAATCAAACAGAATCAGTAAAAGGTGTTTGATACCCTGAGGCCATTCCCCAGAGTTTACGTGCTTAGGTCCATTAAAAGTATTAAAACACTTGTTTAATCAAAACATTGATATTCGGACATCTTACCTCGGATTGGATAACAGCAATGACTCTACCACCGACTCTGTTTGTTCTGCAATGTAGATGTTTTATCTCCACAAGTAACACAAGCCTGGAGGAGTTCTGCTGTGTTGTGGAGTTGCTAATGCTAACGGTTAGCTTGTACTAGCTGAGATGTTCTCTGAGGTTTCCTGGACAATAAACCAACAACAGCCTTCCCCGCCGTGAGTCATGAATGTCGAGTGACAGTGTGATGTACGTTTTTGAAATCCTAGAATTTCACCATCTATGTTCTATCAGACGCTAAAGCAGGAGATAGGTGTAGGAGACTATTTTCATGTTCAGCCTGAGTGAAAAACTCAGAGCGACTGATTATAATCAGAAATATTCATTAAAAACAATTTTTCATTGTTCCCCACCTTTACCAATGTAATGCTCCTGTAGCTCCTGTGCTTTGGGGAATAAAATAAAAGATCTGTAACTGAGAACTCCCTGAACATGCTCTGAAACTGGTTTGTTGGGGAACACACTCGCTCAATGAATGAACTACTGCTGAGGACAATCGTGGCTAAACAGAACTTTATGCTGTAACTATTTTTAAACAAATTTATCAATAATATTCAAACTTATACAAAATAGGTTCCATTGGTAGCAGCTTCTTCAGCAGCATGGCAGCTGATGAGGATGTGAATTTGAGAGAGATGGGAAACATGGAGGCGTTCTGTTGCTGATGCAATTACAGGTGAAGGGAATTTAAACAAACTGAAGGAAATCCATATTTACAGCCTTCTTGACTGATTGAATAAATAAACATGTACTCAATCTTATTTAAATATTAACATTAATAAATGTAGATTTAAATTTAACATTTGTTTAAAAAGTCCTAACAAGCTCTACAACCAGTCGAGGTTAAACTCCTCATTTTGTTCTCTGTTAAAGGTGGAAGGGCAGCAGCTGAAACCCACCAGTTTCTCTGCCAGTTTGCCTCGTTCCCAGGTTAATGACTGGTGTCCCGAAGGCCCCGGCCTCCCGCACACCACAGCTGCTGTTTCCGATCATGCAGCCAGCATGGCAGACGAGCTGGATGAACTGCTCAAAAGGAATGTGCTTCACAGCCCGGAAGTTGGGATGCTGCTCGATGCCCTTCTTTCTCATGACACGCACCATCTCCTTACTTCCTGTTTAGATCAGGGGGAAAAAAAACGTCCTACATTAGCTGCAGTAACTTTATTTTACCATCAAATCAAAACTGGGAACCACAGGAACAAGTATGTGTTTCTTGCCTGCATCAATGTTTGGAAAGAGGATGAGAGTTCTCTTGTTAAAGGAGAGCAGAGCATCCAGCATCAGCCCGTAGATCTTTATAGAGTGCTGGATGTCTGTGGTAACAGGGTGTTGCAATGCCACAATGTAGTCATTGTTCTGCACTTTGTCACCTAGAGAACACAAAAATCAGTGTCACATAATGCATCAAACAGAAGGCAGTCTTTAATTTAGTATCTAAAGCTGCTTAAGCTGCAATGGCAAGCGTTGCACAAACTGTTTTGCAAAATCACAAAAGTTTTACAAAGACGAGGTAAAAATATATCGGACTTTTATAGTGACAAGTTCCAACACACACACACACACACACACACACACACACACACACACACACACACACACACACACACCAAGTTAAATAAACTTAAATCTGCATGTGAGAATGATCTTTTTAGGAAATGTCAAGAGAAGGAATGATGTGAGAGTTTAACAGGTTTGGAGACAAAAGAAGGATCAGAGACTGAAACGCAGTACAGTGTATTCCCATAATACACCGATAACCAAAACAGTCATTTTCTGCTGCTTCTGCACCTCTTGTCCACATGTTGGGAGAGAGAGAGAGCAAATGGAAGAAGTGAACATTCTAGGATGCTATTTTCACCCAAACACTGTGTGTGATGGCCACTAGTGCTAACAAATACACACTTGTTCTCTTGGGGGAAAAAAGACTTTCCAAATAGTTTTGAAACTCATCCGTTGTTTTGATGAAAATTCTTTTTCCTAAACATAACAATGAACAAAACTACGAAAGTATCTACCGAGCCAGCTCCTTATGATGTCCATGTAGTCCTCTCTGTGATGAGACGAAAGCAGCTTGTCGTATGAGGGACATCCTGCCAGGAGGATGCGGGAGTGGTCCTCACACATGGCAATGAGGTGCTGCTCCGCCATGCGTGTGCAGCAGGCATGATAATGGGCCAGTTTACTGATGGCATGGCGGATTGAATCATCAATCGTTCCGCTAACCTTAAAGAGGCAAAGGAGGGAGGCTTTGGTTGAAATTCTTGTACAGGATCAAGCAGAACAGAGAGATAATAGAAGCATATAAACGCTTTCATGATGCAAGATTAAATAATAAAGACATCTTCTGACCTCTCCTCCCTCCAAATGAAGTATTCTGATGTTCATGAGCGCTGCAGCAGTTGCCAAAGCAAGAGCGTCAAAACGGTCACCATGCACCACTAGGATGTCGGGCTGCAGCCTCTGGAGAACGTCGGGGAGTTTCACCAGAGCCAGTCCCACACTCTCCACCATGGCTGCTTCATCCTCTCCTCTAACAATGGTGTGGAGTTTGGAGCCGATGTCGAAATTATCCTGTTCAATCATTCGGAAAGTGTTGCTAGAAAGGAGGAGAAAAAAAAACCAACCAAAGACTGAATAATAAGCTAGAATGAATGCGCTGACTGAGCATCAGTGAGATAGTTTATCTGCTGGCCTTACCCGTAGTCATCGATGAGATGGGAACCAAGAACCACAACTTCCAGTTCAAACTCCTCAGGATGGGATTTAATCCCAAACATGATGGGGGCTAACTTGGAGTAATCTGCTCTGTTGCACGTCGCCACACACACTCGCAGTTTCTTCTTACCCTTCAGCAGTTGATAAACACATAAAAAAATGGTAAGTGGCCTGTCTTTGTATAGCACCTTCTAACCCTCCAAGGTGCTCCATAACACAATCAGCAGGCAAAGAGGGTTTATGTTTATGTTTATTTATTTGGCAGACGCTTTTATCCAAAGCGACTTACAACTTATAACCTAGAGGGCGTGTTGTGATCTGTGGGGGAAACCGGAGTACCCGGAGGAAACCCACGCATGCATGGGGAGAACACGCAACTCCACGCTGAAAGGCCGCAGCCGAGTTTCGAACCTGCAACCTTCGTGCTGCGAGGCAACAGTGCTAACCACTGCGCCACCATGCAGGGTTAAGTGTCTTGCCCAAGGACACAACGACTGCGAGTGACTTAGTGGGTCTTGACCCCACAACTTAACTCCACTGCACAGTCATCGTGCAACAAACATATACAAACTATTTATTTGTTTAAATTTTTGCACAAAAACAAATTATCTCAATATTTTTTAGAAGTTGAACAAAATACAAAAGAAAAAAGTAACTTATTTGAGTCGGACAGCAGCAGCACCAGAAATCTTTTGTCCTCTTATCAACATTAAACACAAACCTGATTTAGTTCTCTTTCCACTTTTTCTCGCTCCATCTTTTCTCTGTTCCTCTGCATTCTCAGAAAGTACAACTCCTGGGGAAACAAAGGCAGAAGAGCGGATGAGGTCTAGTTAAGATTAAGCATGTTATACATCAGTGTTTTTACAGAAATCCATCTAGAAGCCATACTCACTTGACCCTTCCAAGTACTCAGGGTCTGAAGCATGAAAACACAACAAAACGACACTAAAATAACTATAATATTCACATTCACAACACGATAACCTTCAGCATGCTGTACAACAGATTAAAGGTGGCGTTTTGCTACATTAAAGATAAATAAGTTTATTTTTTTTATTTAACTTTTCAACAAACAGCTGAACTGGTCTGGGAATGTATTTGTTAAAATGACCTTTATAGGCTTGGGCGGTACTATGGTAATACCGCATACAGCTGGTGTTTAAAAAGAGCAATGGTAGCAGTGCCATGGAAAAAACGCTGTGCACTTAAGAGATGAGGATTAAATATCAAAAAAGTAAGTTAATGTGTAAAACTGATGTAAAGTGGGATGTGAAAGTTTGAGCAGCCCCGTTATTCTTCATGATTTTCCAGTATAAATCGTTGGTTGTTACGGAAAAAAAATATTCTGTTAAATATTCATATGGGAGACAAAGTGATTTTTGAGAGGTTAAGTAAAGTAAAGTTTAAGTCCCATTAGTCATCACACACTGGTGAAATTCATCTCCGCATGCGAGTCATCCCCATGGGGAGCGGTGAGCTGCAGCTCTGGCTGTGCTCGGGAACTATTTGGTGGTTTTATTTTAAAAAGTACAAGTGGTTTATAGGATTTACAGAAAGTGTGCAATAATTATTATAAAAATAGACAGGTGCTTAAATGTAGGCACCACAAAAAGAAATTTACTCAGTATTTGGTAGATCCTCCTTTTGCAGGAATAACAGCCTCCAGAGGTGGAAAGTAACGAATTACATTTACTTGCGTTACTGTAATTGAGTAGATTTTTTGCGCATTTATACTTTTTTAAGTAGTTTTTAAAATCTGCAATTTTACTTTTACTTAAGTATTGTTTTTTGTAAGTATTGTACTTCGCTACATTTTTTATCTTATCCGTTACCGAGTAAAAAAAACAACATTGAAAAATACTGTCGGCACGGTTCGCACTGGATTCAGACGATGATTCAGACATAACCACAGAAAAGAAAGACGAGAGTACAAACATATACATATGTAGAAGCGTCTTAACGCACTCGAGAGTGATCCAGCACTTAACGAAGTGTCTATGTATATATATGTCTATACTGGTAAGACCCAAACACGAAAGTGCTGCGGACGCTGAAGGCGCGCACCAGAAGAACTGAGTGCTTAAGTTACGAGAGTGTGTGTGTGTTACGGGGTACGAAGGAAAGGATAAGAAACACTGACTACTCGGATGACTGGAGGATCGCCTAAGAAGATCAAAACTTGTGAGAAGGAATGAAGGGATGTCTGAGCGGTCAACAGGTGAGTTGAACTTCTTAGTGTGAAGCATGTGTTCAGTGACCTTACAGTGCAATGAATGATGGGTAGGAGAAGAAAATAGGCGCTAATGGTACGAGAAAGATAGCCTGGCCTGCCAGACTCCTCCTGTTTAATTCACGTCATACACGGCGATGCTCAATTTCTCATAAACAACGAAGACCGCGGCGGAGTTCGCTGCGGCTCTTTCCTCTGTTCTAAATGACTCAGATGTCTTTAAAACCACAAGTAGAAGTGCTAAAAGCATTTCTTCTAAAAAATAAAAGATGTTTGCGCCATTGCCAGACGCTTTTTTTTTTTACTACAACTAGAAATCTACCGCGTGGTGTGGTACAGTCGGGATTTCCTTCTTTTTTCTGATTGGTCATTTTTGAGCTTCCTAGTCCCGCCCCTCAAGTGATCTTCCAGCTAAAAGAAAAACTCAGCAGACTGGAGACTGTCTCCAAGATGTGTCTGCCACTCTTCAGAGCCATTCAGGATGGTGTCCAAAAGCACTTTGGTGAGATGATAGAAGACGCTGCTGCAATCCTTCTTCCAAAGTTCAAGACCACCTGGACTGAGAGGCACGATATCAATGAAGCAGGTAATATTTTATAATTTAATATCATACCTTAATCTGTTTCTTATTCATTTCAATCCTGTCAACATACTTAAAGTTCAATTATACGAGTCTGTCGACACAAATGATAGTATTTGTAAGGCATGTATTACTAAAAACAATTCTTGTTGCATCTTCTATCAAAACTTAATTGCCAGATATATTAAATATGTGTTATGTATTTGTCATTCAACAGGTTTGATCAATATGAGAAGACATCTTCACCAAATGGCAGAGGCTGGGGCGGAGCAAGTCAAGCAACAGTCATCACATCCTACACTCATCTTTGTTTAAAAGTGCTTTTCTGTCCATCGGTCCCAGCGTGCTCTCTATAATTAATGCTTCTCTGGTTTCTGGTCAGGTCCCTGCTTACTTTAAGAACGCTGTAATCCACCTGCTTCTTAAAAAACCGAGTCTCGACCCTTCTCTCCATAGCAGCTTCAGACCCATCTCTAAACTTCCGTTCATCTCCAAGATCTTGAAAAAGGTTGTGGCTAAACAACTCACAGCTGCTCTTGATGAACATAACATCTATGTTAGCTTCCAGTCAGGTTTTCGTAGAGCTCATTCTACTGAAACAGCTCTTCTTAGGGTCTCTAATGACCTTCTGACTCACAGTGATGCAGGGGACTGTTCTGTTCTGGTCCTGCTGGACCTGACAGCAGCCTTTGACACTGTTGACCATCACCTGCTACTGGAGAGGCTGAGAGACTGGGTAGGCCTATCAGGATCTGCCGGGGGGGGGGGGGGGGGGGGGGGTGTCATTCAGGGAAAAGTCATGGGCTTGTGACTATAACCTAATTTATGTTACTAGTTTGCAGTGTAACTGCCTTTGTACTTCAATATGCATATTTGCTCATTTAATAAAAAAAACGGCCACTTTGACATTTATACCCCATTGTCTTTTTTTTAACTATTCAGAAGAGCCCGTCCTTGCACAGTCAAAAAAGTAACTAAGTAACTTTTACTCTGACTACATTTGAAATAAGCTACTTTTTACTTTTACTTGAGTACATTTTGAGGCAGTTAATTTTACTTGTAATTGAGTAAAATTTTATGAAAGTAATTATACTTGTACTTAAGTACAACATTTTAGTACTCTTTCCACCTCTGACAGCCTCTAAACTCTTCCTTTGGCTTCCAATGAGTCTGGATTCTGGCTGGAGGTGTTTTGGACCATTCTTCTTTATAAAACATCTCTAGTTCATTCAGATTTGATGGCTTCTGAGCAGCCCTCTCTCTAACTCACACCACAGATTTTCAGTAGTATTCAGGTCTGGGGACTGAGATGACCATTCCAGAATGTTCTACTTGTTCCTCTGCATGAATGCCTTAGTAGATTTTGAGCAGTGTTTAGGGTCGTTGTCTTGTTGAAAGATCCAGCCCCGGCACAGCTTCAGCTGAGAGAGATGTCACTCTATAACATGCAATGTTGGAGCATGCAGGTTTTTCTGGTAAAAAAATATTATTAATAAGCTGTATTTTTAAATAAAAGTTGTTAATATTATGTGTTATGTTGCTGTTAGCTCGTTCAGTAGTAAGTGTTTGGGATTCAGTTTCTGAACGGTAGTTTTACGTTGTAATTTTTAATTAGTGACGGCAATACCGTACTGTGGTAAACTGTGGAGGAAGTTTAACGGTATTAAAACTTGGATACCGCCCAAGCCCTTTAAGAACATTTTGGTGTTCAATGTAAATTTGTTTCCCTCAAATCTGGTGACTTGAAGTCCGCTGACGTGGCTGAAGTCATGTTCTTTGCCAGAAATACACGTTAAGACTTTAAACTCGCCTGTCCTGAATTCTTCATGACAGTTGTCTTTGTGTCAACAGATTTACGTCGAACATAATTTCCACTTCTCTAAGCTTTCAAACAACTATGTTAATGTGTGACTAGCGCACCACACCCTGCAATTATAGACAAATATTTACAGTAATACAGGCCGTTTACAATTTGAGATTTAATCCTCTTTTACGGTGAATACTTATAGACTAATGCTACGTTATAAGTCCACTTCCTGTTATTTGTAAACATGGATGACCGTAAACGGTTATAAAAGCACAAGACTTTCTGTAAAAATAGTAAATTTCTAAATTGTAAATTTTTTTTAATTGTCCAGTCTTTAGAATTTCCTTTGTGAAATTAATACTTTTTTCAGGTTTGAAAAGCTGCAAACGTGATGCGACACTGAGCTCACCTGTGTCTGTTTTGCATCAACTGGAATTTTTTATTATCTTTAATTCAATTTCATTTTTAAGCCACTTTCCATCACACAGATCAGATCATTAAAATGCTAGTTTGATTTTTGCATTTTCATGGACAATAACAAATCTGGAGCAAATGACAGGTTTACTGTATTTGTTGAAGAGCATTTTATCATTTGGTGTCTTTGGTCTGAGGACGTCCTGCTCCAACCAAACCTGTTCCAGCACATCTTAGTCTCCGTCCTCAAACGGAATACCTTATCAGGAGTTACCTGACCTTCATCCTGGACACAAACAGCTTTCACTAAAAAATAAAACATTTTGACAGCAGGAATCAGGGTGTTTTGTGGGTCCTTTGGTCACTATTATCAGTTTTAACATCAGGAACTGGAACCAAAACAGTGCACTTGCACAGAAAACAGCTCTGCTATGAAAGAAGATCATTTAAAACAATTCTGATCCTTGGATGAAAGCGTATTCGTTGAGTATTCTCTGTAATTTGTGTCTTTTCACTGCTAAATGCTCATGCAGAGTATTTGGTCTAAAATGTCAATAAAACAACTGCAACCCCAGTGGGAGTGTGAAAGATTTTGAATAAAACCACACAGATAACTTTGTGTTTGCCTTAGTTTTGTAGGAAAGAGAAAGCAAAAGCCTCATTGCAAGAATTTTTGAGGCTTTTAAATTACTGGCTTTAATTAGTTTTACAACTTAAGTTGGAGCAGTCCATCACTTCATTGTGACAGAAGAGAGGCACGCCCTCACCGTGCGTAGGTGTGTGTTCCAGCATCCGTCATGGTGACTTTACTAATTACAGGTCTGTACATGTTAAACATTCTTAAAGTTTAGAGTGAGTATGTGTTCTAGAGTCACTGCACTGTTACCAGAGATTAAAGTGTTATTGTTGGAAATCACCACGGTGGTTTCAGCAGTTCGTAGCAGCATGAACACGTATATCTGCTGTGCTGCTGGAATCTGACTCGTTCACAATGATCTCTAGAGACTGTGAAGGACTTT
The DNA here is from genome assembly GCF_043380555.1 of Nothobranchius furzeri. NCBI lineage: Eukaryota > Metazoa > Chordata > Actinopteri > Cyprinodontiformes > Nothobranchiidae > Nothobranchius > Nothobranchius furzeri. Next base: position 3,890,529 of record NC_091744.1, on the reverse strand, counting down.
CTGGTTTTACAGAACCCGTCTGACCTGCTGCAGCTGTAATAATCAAGTAGGAGCATCATCACATCAGCAGATTTACCCTCTAACCTTAGAGGAAAGGTTATTTAGACATTTTTTGCTTTAAAAATTAGGTGCGACAAACCAGAAAAACACACTTACATTTCGATGCACACTTTAAAAACCTATGCAGACCTATATAGACCCCCACCAAGCACATTAAGAAGTTCTTTGTGATTTAACAGAAATATCCTAAGACGTGTGGTATGTTGCACAGATGACAGCTGATTTGTGTGGCATATTTGGATTTGCACATAGGGCGTGTGACTGTGTTCTCATCATTAATGGTGGATTAACGCCTGAAGTAAATATGTACACTCCATGCTGTCCAGGACATGGCAGGGCGGATGTTGGGACAGGGCTGTGAAAAAGCATCCGCTCCTTACAGATTATTTCCATTTTTGCTTTCTTGACACTTTTGGTATCAACTGGCATTACAATGTCATAAAAAGAAAACCCGATTGAACACAAAAAGTTTGTACAAAATATTACAGTTCCACTAGCCCAGGGGTCTGCAACCTGTGGCTCTGGAGCCACCAAGTGGCCCTGTGGACCTAGAAGTGATAACTACTTATTCATATTTGTGATATTCTAGACATAATAAAAATGTAGGTTTAAGGAGATTTGGGTTTTTTTCCCCATGTAGTTGAATTTTTACAACAGAATAAACATTTTCAATCTATTTATAATTTTATATCATTTTCCAGAAATATCTGAAATGGTAAATGACCTGTATTTGACATAGCACCTTCTAGAGTCCTAGGACCCCCCACCCCCCACCCCCCCAAGGTACTTTACAGCACAATCAGTCATTCACTTATTCACACAATAATGGTGATGAGCTACAATGTAGCCACAGCTGCCAGACTGATGTACACGGGCACCACCAGTCCCTCTGACTACAGACGTAGAAAAAAAGAAAGAAAACAATCTTTTATAAGTGCCTCTCAAGATGAAAATCACCAGACTCTTCACAGGAACAAGACATTTTAAATATAAAAAATCTTTTTTTTAAAGATTAAAAGATGCGGTTACAATGAGAAGAAATTGTGATTATAAAATGTAAAGAGAGAAAATTAATATGAAGGAGGGAAACCAGTGGGTCCCGGGAAAGGTGGAGTAGAGTAAGGAGAGGGTGAGGACGAAGGCCAGCTTGAACAAGTGAGCTTTTTAAAAGGAGATCACTGAGTCCACTGATCTCAGGCTCAGGAGGAGAGAGTTCAAGAGTCTGGGGGCCACAGCAGCAAATGATCTGTCACCTTTGGTCTTTAGCCTGGTGCGCTGCACAACCAGTAGGCTTTGGTCACTGGACCTCAGGGACCTACTGGGGGTGTAGGGACTGAGATGATCACCAAAGTATGATGGTGCTTGTCCATGTAAGGCCCTAAAAACCAGACGCAGTATATTGAAATGAACCGGGGTGATGTAGGTGTATTTTGGCGATTTGGTCAGAAGGTGAGCACAGGCATTCTGAACCACCTGTAGACGGTTCACGGAGATTTTGCTCAGACAAGTGAAAAGAGAGTTGCAGTAGTCTAAGAGTGAGGCGATGAAGGTGTGGAAAACAATCTCAAGTTCAGCGCGTGACAGAATGGGAGTCAGCTTAGCAATTAGGGATGTCCTGATACAACTTTTTCCACTTCTGATACGATACCGATATTGCAGCCTTCAGTATTGACCGATACCGATATCAATCTGATATGATATCAGCGTGAATCTTACACACTTTTACCTTTTTCGTAGTGTGGAATGTATGAAAGGCTTGATCAAGTGATTTTACTCAATCGGAGAACAAGAGCCAATGACAGTAAGTATTAAAAAAAATGACAATTTTTTTCTTAAAGGAGCATGGGGCAGGATGAAGAAACGAAACTCATTAGCGACGCACTCGGCGCTGTGAGTAACTGCAGCCCGGCACGAGAGCGCACACAAACTCTTCACTAGAAAAAAAAAAGTTTCAGTGATGTACGGCCAGAGCGCGGCTAGAACAAGGCACCGTGTCGAGCGATGAAGTAAGTAACATTGTTACTTTAGTCTAATATTTGTATAATTCCATGACAACATTAGCATTTTAATTTAGCCATGACACTCGTGATGTAAAGCAAGTGCTCCTTCCTATGAAATATTCATAAGCCAGTTTTGTGACAGGAGAGCAAGACAGTAACATGATGCTACTTTATTAGCATAAGGCTTTGTGGCTGCAGGTGATTTCTGGTGTTTTTAGACCAGTTACAGTTATTATTTTGCACTAAGCTTACTAACAAGCTAATGTTATTGTTTATACATCATGTAAGAACATCCAATTTCAAGTCACTGACATCATTTGTGAAACCAATTTCATTACAGGACAGGCATCACAACAATGTAAATAAGAACATAAATATCAATGTTTAGTTCAAAAATGCATCAAAATAAAATCATAATATCAACAAGACCTACAGGGTAATACAGTCATTTTTCCATTACTGTCATTGATTTTCAGGAATTCACATTGGAAGCAGTGATGGAAGACAGTTCAGATGAGGAGTAAGTGCCTGAGCCTGCCACAGACTTTGATGTGTCGTGGGAAAGTCTGAGACCAGGGGCTAAAGGAAAGGGGAGAGGAAAAGGTCGCTCCGAGGGTCGGGGAAGGACACGCTCAAGGGGTGAGGGCAGCAGGTTGAGGTCCAGAGCTCCTTCAAGAGGACCAGGGCGCCGGGGTAGGCAGCGAACAGCTTTCAGAGAAGAGGGCCAAGACCGGCTTGCACAGCTGAGAGCTGCCAGTATAGCTGAGATGCAGGTTGGTTGTAGCCATTTGGGTAAAAAAATAAAATAAAATAATAGAGATGCCAAAAACGAAAACATCACTCACTGGAGATATGAATCTAGTCATGTAAACATATACTCTTTAATTTCTAGACAGCTTTACAACACCTGAGCCAGGAGGAGAGAGATTATATTCTCGAGAGAGTGGTGACCCGTCTTCCAGGGGTGATGCTGGATATCCTGGAGTTTCGGCAAGAGACGCCAGGACACCGTCTTCCTGACTGAGGGCACCCTAACCCAAAAATCCAAACCGTTTATCTACAACTACAGTAGATCCAAAACAGCACAATACCTCAAAATAACTTTAGCTGAAGAGAGCATTTTCACCCAAAAATAAACAAACAGTTTGTGCAATATATTTATTTTTATTTATGTACAAAAAAGTTCTGTTATTTGCATTTGTACATAGTATTTTTTCTTAATTTCTAATAAATCTGTGTGCATGAAATAAGTCATTCCTGTCTTTTGATGCTTCACGTAGCTGGGGCCTTTATGGAGAGAGAACAGCAGCATTAGATCATACATAGATTACATGAGAATGCAATTCTGGAAACTCTCCAGTTCTGAAGTTGACCTGTAAAAAAAAACAAAAGCTACAACTTCATAGACTATTAGGAATCACACTTTTGATTGCCTTTTCACCCACAATTGTAATTTCTATATGTAAATTGTCAGCTTTGATATTGACACTTTAGCTTTTTTGCTTATGAAAATGTTATTAATATACCTAAAGGTCAGATTGGTGACATCCTTCAACCAGCGTCTGTTGAACATGATTCGTTGAAGAGCCTCGTGTGGTGGAGATCATGGTACCATGAGCTCTTTATCACTGGTCGTTGCATCAAGTGGTCCATGGTCACATTTGCCACAAGTCCATTCATGCTTCCCTGTGACATGGTGAAGCACACCCACCCACATGTCCTAACAGAAAAAATAAGTTTTATTTGAAAACTTTACATGTGACAGAAGCGCTCACCAACAGAAACACGAGAGCTGGCACTATTATGAAAAGAAAGGTAATTATGTCAATGTGCATTGTTGTCTTGTTGTCCAAAAGATGTCACAATACTTACATTAAACATATCACGATGTTGTGCTTTCTGGCAAATGTACCAAAATTGGTTGAAGATGGCATTCAGCCACACAAGTAGGATGGAAATTCCCTTTAGGATCCCAGCCTGTGAACAAGGATAAAACAACAATTCCATCTTTTAGTTCTTTTTAAAACATAGAAGGGTTTTATTTACCTGCAACGTTTTGTTTGCGGCTGCAAACTTCGTCAGCCTGACAAAGTTTTCATAACAGTTCTATTCTGTTATGAAATCAATAAATAAAAGTAGAATTAATATATTGTTTTTAGACTTTGGAGTTTAAAAAAAAAGAGTGTAGATAAGAATAGGGCTGGGCAATATGGCCTCAAATCTATATTGCGATATAATCTGAAGCATGTGCAGTAACGATATATATTGTGATATATTTTTTCATCTGTTTATAGATGTCAAATTGACATGCTTTTACATATCCTCATGTGGCAAATATATGCCACTTGAGGCATATAGGCCTCCTCCTCCGCCCACTCCATGCTTGCAGTCACCGCCATTCGGTTGTCCCATTGTCAGCAGGGTGCACATCTTAGTGACGTCATGTGTTATCACAATATCGCCGTATTGTGATATAGCCAAAAACTATCATTACCCAATTTTATATCATTTCTACCTTATATCGTTTATATTGCCCACCCCTAGATAAGAAGACACTGCAACTCATACACTGTTGAGTAAGTTGTTTGCTTGGCCCTCATCAATTTGGACTGCATCCGTAGCTAGATCCATGGATTTGAAACTACAGACAACACAGTAATATTTGTTGTACGTAAAGATAAATACTGGAACTTACCTGAAATGGTACTGATTCTAAAGTGATAAATGTGGAGCCTAATACATCTGTCATTAATTATTTCTGCAAATAACAACAATCTGCTGTGAATTGACACTTCACAACATAAATAAATATATATGATGACCTATATTTGCTTATCTATTGTGTTTTTATCTTTTTTGCACATAGTACAGCAGTAAATTCCTGCATATATGGCAAGACTTCTCATGAACAAATTTACCTTTCTTCAAAAGGATCCAAATCTAGGTCATCAGCTAAGGCCTCAACACCAGCCATTAGGAAATCTTCCCTGTAAAGATAATGTCAGAAGTGTTTGGTGGTGTGATGTTAGTTCTGAACCAAGTGTGGATATGCAAGGTGTAATTTAATGTATGAAATTACATAGCACAAAAACGTGAATATTTGTTTTACAGAAAAGATACTAACCCCTCAGACACAGGTTCAGTTGGAGATAATCGATGCGACATTTTAGCTGCTGTTCTCTTACTGGGTGTCAAGGTTGAGTTCACATAACCTCCCTGAATTGCAGTTTCAGGAGCCTGCTTCTTCCGGTAGCTGAAAAACACATTTTTAAACAAAAATGTCAACAAGTTGGTTGAGACTCTACACCTTCTGTTTCATAGATCAATAATGGCTAAGCTTCTTTACCTGTGGCACAACTAGTAATATGAAAATGCATGTCAGTCATAAAAAAAAATATTTATCATTTTCACAAACATATTTTATTCTGACCTACATTCAACAGGACAAATTTAGAAAAATAAACACAAACTTCTGCACAACTTTGTTTTTAGTCAAACGTGTTGTTATGGCTGACTTATTATTTATTCTTATTTAGCACAGCAATAGCGCTAGGGAAATATATTCCAATGGGGTTCTGTTACACAAACCCCCACGAATAACATTATCTACTAAAGTAACAGTCCTGCTTAGAGGTTGGACTGTAGATCAAATATGACATAATTCTAAAGACTCATCTTTGGTTTGGAAAATGTCCATTCTCTTCTGTGGTACATACAAACTGAAGCGTGATCGCAGCTAATATGATCGCAGCTAACATGCTACGCACGCTAGCTCTCTCCGGCTGAGCGGTGACGTCATATAATCAAATCAAGCTGTTTACTTTTCTCGTCAGAATAAACTGAGCACCCATTTGTCTCCAAAAACATGCGGTGTCATCCACAAAACGTAGAAGTGATCCGGTTACTCCTTAGTTGCTTTTAGCTTTTTCAAACTGACCAGGAAGCCATATGCTAAACACCGTTAGCTTAGATACGTTTCTTGTTCATCTGCACAAAGATTTGTTAGATTACCTAAATCAGCAATTATCTAAATCCATAAGTTTTATTTTATTTTCTCAAATTGTGCAGATACAGCTCTGATATGTTTAACTACTCGTTACTGAAACCTACAGCAGAAATAAGGAGACCAACACTTACCTGGTCACTAGAAAATGAGCCATGTCCGCATCCTTTTTCAGGCACCAAATCCAGTTGAAGCAGCCTCCATTCTTCCAGAGCGTAACCAATAGATATTCGGGTCCCTGACCGACTTTTATCATATTTTCTTTTTGACTCTCGAGATGCCGCTGATAAAACATTGTTCTTTGTGCCACTCTTTAGTGGGCTTTGAGTTGCGCTTGGTCGTTTGCTAGTTGTAGAATCCATTTTCAGGGTTCTTCCTCTTCTGTTTGGGGTTTTAACGTGGCTAGTAGTGAAAGACGCATTACCGCCACCTAGCAAGCTTCCAAATGTTTTTCCGGGTTTGAACCTTGTCGAGAACGCGCTTGAAGCGTCAATTAACGTCATATCCGTAAAACAGCGTGGGAATTTTGGATCAGGAATGTTTTGCATTTTGCAGCACACAGCCTGATTAACAAAATGGAATGATAAACTGGTTTCATCATTCTTTTTAGTTTAAAATGCTTCATCACCCATAAGCTTCACAAGAATGAACATGTACTTTTTGTTTTTGGACAATTCCTGCCCCATGCTCCTTTAAACATTGGTTGAAAAATGTGAACCTTAATGGACTGCTTATATCTGAGATTTTTGATGTCGTCTGATATAATCTGATAGTGTTTTTGGGCCGATATGGAATTACTTCCAATATTGATATTCCCTATGTTCCTGAGATGGAAGAAGGAAGAGCAAATGAGAACTGACATGAGAATCCAGGGTGAGAGCTGGGTTAAAGGTCACTCCCAAGATTCCTGAAAGAGGGTTTGGTTTGACAAGCAAGCCGACCAAGAGAGTCTTTGGGAACCAGCTTGCCTGGGACACAGATGAAGATCTCGGTCTTATCTTCATTCAGCTGTAGAAAGTTCCCAGCCATCCAGGTTTTGATAGAGTCTAAGCAGGTGTGTAACACCTGTAGCTTAGACATCTCATGGGGCTTAAAGGAGATGTACAGTTGGATGTCATCAGCATAAAGATGGTAGTGTACGTCCTGTGGACTGGAGCCGTCTATTGGAGATCCCGTAGTTGCTGGCAGCCATCTTGGAAGGATCTCCATTTGCACCTAGTGTATTTCTTTCAACTGAGGAAGCTGCTTACCCAACTAAAAAACACATTTTACCAAGCTTTTTCACATAATCAGACACAAGGTACGGCATGACTATTAAAATATACACATAATTAAATAAAATAAATTTTTAAATATATAAAACCTCATCAGGTAGGCTAGAAATTTCAATAGTATCACACGTGATCTGTTTTCAATATGCCGATTGTTGAGACCGTTGGCTGCACAAAATTGGGCAAAGTTGCCCACTCTGCATTGACTTTGGAGAGTGAGGAGACCCATCCAATAAGGCAGAAACACTGTTACGCTCTCCAGCACCCAATGGGGCGTCTATGTATTCATGTCTATGCCTCGGACCACCAACAGCAGGCAAAGTGGGTTAGGTGTCTTGTCCAAGGACACAACGACAGCAACAGATTGAGCGAGGCTTGAACCTGTAACCTTCCGATTACGGGGCAGATATTTAACTCTCCTCTGCCAAGGAGCAAAAACTTTGCTGTACATTAGTGATGCGCAAGCAAGTAGGTGTGTTTCTGCAGCACTGATAAGTTGTAGAAGCAGCATCAACATCAATACAGGTGAGTAATTAATTAGATATAAACTTAATGTTGTCGAACACCTGACTGATGACAACTCCATCCCCTAGCCTCTATTTACTGAATCTGTTAAATATAGATTTATCACCCAGTGTCTCTCTCTCTCACACACACACACACACACACACACACACACACACACACACACACACAGCCAAAATAAACAATTATAACACCAGAACCATTAATAAGACTGAATTGTATTCAGCACATAGCCATGTTTCACTGGGAGGAGATCACAAGACAGCGTCAGCAGCATGTGTTGATGCATGGGGAGGTGCATGCAAGAAGCACATGCAAGGATGACACAGCAGTTACGCCTGTCAAGACATTACAGATATAAAATCAAGCAAGAAGAGGAGGATGATGATGATGAAAATAATCTGAGTAACAAAAAGAAGAAAAATCCATCTGACTCACATGAGGGTTTCTGCACAAAGAACCCGGATGCTTTTCCATGCCAGACCTCTGCTGGTTAATGCTCAATTAATCCCTCCCTGATCCACTGTTTTTTTAACCACCTATACTATTTTTTTAAAACTGCATTAAGCAAAGGATGACAGTTACAAGCCAGAAAGCAGAGAGAAGAGGGAAAGGAGAAGGGAAGGCTGGACGACGGAGATAGAGGGGAGGGGGGAGGGGGAGAAATCCAGGCTGAGCAAAGTCCCTGATTGGCTAAACAGACAGAACAATAACCATGTGTCACAAACGCAGTAAAGCCAATGGAAACATTCCTTCCATACTGTCTTTGCCTGTATAAAATTAAATAAATAGGAAAATACAGAGAGTCAATATTATTTCTGTGATAAGAAAATATTTTTAGGTATCACTTCCCTGATGTTTTACTCCCATAATGAAAATAACTACCAAACACACTACGCCCTTGAGCACACATAATGCTGGATACCAGCTGACAGATCCTATTTGACATAGGGGAACGGCATCAGATATATCTATCTGTGTATCTCTCTCTTTGTCTTTCTCTCTCTCTCTCCTTTCCCAGAAAAGGAATCAATTTTAGGACCATGATATGTTGACGTTTCTCTCCCTTCTTGACCCCCGGCACTTTCAGACATACAGAAAAAAATTCCAGACAGCAGCCTTCTCCAGCTTAACACAGAGCCACGGACCACTGTTTGATCTTCCCCAACTTAAAACTGGACTGACTGTAATGTACGCCATGGCTGAGTTTGAAGGAAAAAGTCCCACTGATCTACATGATTTTCTTCTGAGCAAAAACCTGAGTGAGAGTATGGGACAACTTTACGCACTGGCCTGTTTGGCTGTGACTATCCCAGTGTCCACTGCCTCTGTTGAGCACTCATTCTCAGCATTAAAGCGCGTTAAAACGTACGCCAGAAACACACGACCGGACAGACACGACTTTCAGCATTAGCCTCCATGTCCATAGAAAAGGATCTACTCATGGATCTGAAGCGCATAGATAAGCTGTATGACAGAGCCATAGAGGTTTTCCTGAGGAAAGAAAGGATGTATTTTACAGGAGAGGAGGAGATCCATGTTGGACATTTATGTTGGTGAGTAGAAACATTAGTATTTTTAATGTTTTGTTATTTTATTTTGTTAATAATCAATAAATGGTAACGAATGACAAATAAAATTATTGTTTCTATGCAATTTATGTCGTGTATAACGTGGTGTGTGCAGGATTAGGGTGTTTCGCGGTGCCATTTTCTCCTAAACAAAAGCAAATAGTGTGTTTGCTTTACTTGTGTATTTTATTGACACATCTCTTAAACCCGTCTTTCATTTTTGAGATTTGACAGTACCCGTGGTCTTAGTTTCCAACTCTCAATTGTGAATGCGAGTTTGATTTTAAAGGCTCCGGAAATTACGTGTCTTGACCAGCCACTGGTGTGTGTGTGTGTGTGTGTCTGTAAGGATTCTCCAGCTGTGATGTCATATTGATGGTAATTTAAGGTGTATTAATTTAGATTGGACTGAATAGGAAATCACCGAAGGCCCAGGGGTGGAACGCACCGCCCGCCACTGTATATATATATATATATATATATATATATATATATATATATATATAGTGGGGCAAAAAAGTATTTAGTCAGCCACCGATTGTGCAAGTTCTCCAACTTAAAATGATGACAGAGGTCAGTAATTTACATCATAGGTAAACTTCAACTGTGAGAGACAGAATGTGAAAAAAAAATCCATGAATTCACATGGTAGGATTTTAAAGAATTTATTTGTAAATCAGGGTGGAAAATAAGTATTTGGTCACTTCAAACAAGGAAAATCTCTGGCTCTCACAGACCTGTAACGTCTTCTTTAAGAAGCTTTTCTGTCCTCCACTCGTTTCTTGTATTAATGGCACCTGTTTGAACTCATTATCTGTATAAAAGACACCTGTCCAGAGTCTCAGTCAGACTCCAAACTCCACTATGGCCAAGAACAAAGAGCTTTCGAAGGACACCAGGAAAAGAATTGTAGATCTGCACCAGACTGGGAAGAGTGAATCTACAATAGGCAAGCAGCTTGGTGTGAAAAAATCAACTGTGGGAGCAATTATCAGAAAATGGAAGACATACAAGACCACTGATAATCTCCCTCGATCTGGGGCTCCACGCAAGATCTCATCCCGTGGGGTCCAAATCATGAGAACGGTGAGCAAGAATCCCAGAACCACACGGGGGGACCTGGTGAATGACCTGCAGAGAGTTGGGACCACAGTAACAAAGGTCACCATCAGTAACACACTACAACGGCAGGGAATCAAATCCTGCAGTGCCAGACGTGTTCCGCTGCTGAAGCCAGTGCATGTCCAGGCCCGTCTGAAGTTTGCCAGAGAGCACATGGATGATACAGCAGAGCATTGGGAGAATGTCATGTGGTCAGATGAAACCAAAGTAGAACTTTTTGGTATAAACTCAACTTGTTGTGTTTGGAGGAAGAAGAATACTGAGTTGCATCCCAAGAACACCATACCTACTGTGAATCATGGGGGTGGGAACATCATGCTTTGGGGCTGTTTTTCTGCTAAGGGGACAGGACGACTGATCCGTGTTAAGGACAGAATGAATGGGGCCATGTATCGTGAGATTCTGAGCCCAAACCTCCTTCCATCAGTGAGAGCTTTGAAGATGAAACCTGGCTGGGTCTTCCAACACGACAATGATCCCAAACACACCGCCCGGGCAACAAAGGAGTGGCTCCGTAAGAAGCATTTGAAAGTCCTGGAGTGGCCTAGCCAGTCTCCAGAACTCAACCCCATAGAAAATCTGTGGAGGGAGTTGAAAGTCCGTGTTGCTCGGCAACAGCCCCAAAACATCACTGCTCTCATGAAGATCTGCATGGAGGAATGGGCCAAAATACCAGCTACTGTGTGTGCAAACCTGGTAAAGACCTATGGATTTTTTTTCACATTCTGTCTCTCACAGTTGAAGTGTACCTATGATGTAAATTACTGACCTCTGTCATCATTTTAAGTGGGAGAACTTGCACAATCGGTGGCTGACTAAATACCTTTTTGCCCCACTGTATATATATATATATATATATATATATATATATATATATATATAAGCTACTATTAATGTTGATAAAGTTGAGACGTCCTGTTTGATAAGCATTCAGCATCAGACTTGACCAAAGATTTGAATGTCTCACTACTCTGTTGAGCCAAAAAAGAGCAAACACAGCAATGAACCATGAACCCATCTGTTTTTTCCACCCTCCACTTCAGCTAAAGCTGAAACTACTCACTTGGAATGTTATTAGGCTCATCTCTCATTAAAGAGCTTTTCCTATTCTTTTTAAAAGCTTGGAGTTATGTTTAACACATTTTATCCGGATCAAATTGACCTCTTCTCTTCTACCAAAACAAACTGGTATTGCTGAAGATATTCCCAGAGAACAAGCATGTCAACGCTTTTTGTTTCATACATTCTAGTTTAACTGGACACACTGGTAGCAGCCAACCAAGCCCTCGCTCCCTTTCATTCACCTTTCTGTAGCAAAATGTTTCATTTTGATCATTTGTCAAAGCATTCCTCTCTTTATCAAATTTAATTTAAAATCCTTTGAACGTCTACAATTAACAACTCAAAAGTACAAAGTAACAGCTGCAGCAGACAGAGCTCCATCTAGACAACTGTGATGGATAGTACCGTGCAAAAGTTTTAGGTGAACTCTTATTTTCTGTTTCCAACCAATCAAACTATATTATAATTGTTTGGAGTGATGTTAATTAAAGATTCATGAGGATTTCCTAATCTATTTTACAGTTATTTTTGATCTTCAGTTGATTTTTTTTAACCTGTTTTCTGTATGTTTTCTGAGTATGTTCAAAACATTCGGCTTATGCCACTCTGAACAAACCATCAATCGGTACACAATATCCAGCTGTGGTGGTCACACAAGGACTGAACAGAAAATGAATGAAAAATCACTGAAGTCCAAAGAAAAACTGTAAAACAATTTATTCTTCAAAAAAAAAAATATATATATATATATATATATATATATGGAAATTGGAAAAGACAGAAGACACATAATTGTATTGTCTTTTGTAATTTTAGGGGGGAAACTATCTCTTGCTTTTCTATTCATTGTGGTTTAACGTGTTCAACTGTTTCATTAATAGTTTAAGGTTTGGGTTAACGTGGGACAACACACCACCTTAGAATGAGATTGTCATATAAGTGCCACCTAATGTCCCTTATAAGAGATGCTGGACCATTTGCCTCCTCTGCTCCGAGCTAATAAAGCTATGGCTTCTGGGAGAAGGAAAAGGATGTGTGGGGAGGGAAAATGAGGGTGTGCCCGAATCCACAGGAAGGATGCTTGTAAGAGTGCATTTTGAAGTCAATGACATCACAGCGCAGCGACGAGTACTGTCCGAATTCCAAGAATACTCATTCTCGCGTCCTCGTTCCGCCCACATTTCGAGGACGGGTCTGTCGTATCCTCACAGAACAAGGCTATCCCAGCATGCTTTGCGCGCCGGCTGTGGATTTTCAACAGGAAGAGAAAATGGGGAGAGCTACGAAGATTTAAACGTAAGTTTGTTAAAAACTAGCCGTAGAAACCTAAAAAGCTTAAAGCGGTTCAGTTTAGACATTTTTCGTTTGTATATTAGTTTTCTAAATTACATTTTAGGCAGAAATCAGCCAGAATGAGTTTGTTTCGCAGGTCCCAGTTATTCCTGTGTGTGTGTGTGTGTGTGTGTGTGTGTGTGTGTATAGCGTTTTAATAACGGAGCAAAGAAGCGTTTTTATTAAGCTTAGAGGTGAAGAGTGAAGCTGTTTACACACACAACAGAAGTTCTTCTGTGAAAAGTAGTTTTACATTCAGGAATTTACACAGCTGACACGTTTTAATGAAGTAAAACGTTTGTGTGAAGAATAAAAGTTTTATCTTCTCATGTGGATAAATGTGAAAATGTGTTTATTGCCTTTTTGTCACCTGTGGTCTCTGATTTTCTCTGTAGGACTGCAGGTGTCCAGGGTCAGGAGAGGCTTTACCTGTTGGTCGTCCTGGGAGAGAGGCCTTCTACTGTCATCATCTTAATATTATTTAGCTGTTTGATATTTGAACACATTTATTAAAACAAATACTAACTGATAACTCTTTCTGGTCATTGATTTTATCACCAGTTTTATTAGATGCTTTTGAACATGTTACATGAACAGAAAATGAAAAAGTGGCAAGGAGACAAGATTATTTATAATACGTTACAATTATTTACTGATCAAAACCAGTATGGACCAGTTATGTAAGGCTAAAGCAGGATTAACCTGAGTGACTCTTCCTGGATCATTTATTTAAACTGAGTGAGCAGGAAGTCTTTAACAGTGCAACTGGATCTGCTGCAGGAGGATCCAGGCGTGGATGGAGGGCTGGAGCAGACCTGTGGCTGGACGCTTCTGGCCAGAGGAACATCATACAGGACGGTCTGCAGAGAGAGCTTTGGGACGTTTCGTCTCACTGTCCACTCCATCGCCCATCTACAGGGACTGCTGGGCTGGCTCAGACGACGGCTGTTACATCTCTGTGAATGACTTGCTTGTTAACAATAGTGGTGGTGTGCTGGTACCTCCTGCAGGACAGAGCACCACTGACCTCCTCCACACACATCTTCCTCAGGCTCATCCTCCAGACCCACAACTTCACCAGCACAGCTGCAGATGTGCAGCACAGTGCATGCTGACCTGTAATAGATTAAAAAATAGGTTTTTTAATGAAAAATGTAAAACAAAACATATAACCTGCAGTACACTGGTTCTGTTCAGTTTAAAAGAAAAGCAGCAGGGAAAACTAGAAAATTTACATTTTTTAGACAGATCTAATCATTATTAGGCTTAAGATGAATAAACAAATGCACATTGAGAACACTTCAATGCTATTTTATTAAAAAGCCTGTTTTTTTTAAAACGTTTCACCCCCATTTGATGCAAAATAAGTTCTAATGTCCAATTTACATTAGAAAACATCCTGCTGCATTTAACATTCATAATGCATTTGGTTTATATTAATTACCTACATGATAATACTCTGTAGTAATGTGTTGTGTACGTTTAACAAGTTCATTATGTAGCTTAAAACATACATGAAACCATCTAAAGTTAACATGTAAGTCCTGAAAGCTTCTAGAATAAACAAAGTTACTTTACCTGAAAACGGTTGTGAACAAACGCTGCTGATGGACGTGAAGCTGCTGTAGCTCCTTAATATTCCTGCTCCATTTTCGCTAGCTTTAGCATTTTTCCTTTGCGTCTTGCACCCGAGCAGATCCTTTTGTCCTGTATCGACACCGCCACGGCTGTGACTGGACCTACGGGCCACCGTAGAGGTGAAGGCTAGACTGTCCGAATTCAGAGCCGCAGGGTTCGAGTCTTAGCGGTCTAGACCGGCGAGGACCCGTATTCGTAAGCATCCTACCCGTGGATTCGGACAGACCCGACATCCTTAACTAACACACGCCCTGCTGGTGCGTGGGACACGTCAGAAAATATCCGCTCACGCTCACTTCTCAGTGGCCAGCGTTAGCTAAACTTAGCTAGTGAGGAAAACCTTAAGTGATAAGTTTGGGAAAGTAACGTTTGTTATCTTATTGCTTTGGTTTGATTTTTGTACAGAACAACAAAACAATTTACCTTCAATTAGCAGCGTTGTAACTACATCAAAGAAGTCATCGATGGTTATGTGCATCAGTTTTTTCCGACGTTAACAAGCATCACGAACTCGCCGTATGACGTAACTACTTGTAAGGCAAGCCGTTTTAGCATATAATAAACCCACGCAACTAACAGCGTTACTAAAAGTCCCGTTCGAAATTGAAGATGTAATCAAACGAATAATGAAACCATCGTAATTATGAAACCCTGTTGAGAATTTTGAATAGTTTAATGCAAATATCCCCTGCCTCAACAGTAATCATTTTATATCTGGACAAAGTCAAGTATGCTTTATTCCAGAATCAGTCCAATTCACAGAAGTAGAAAAACATTGTGCAGGTAAAATATCTATCTATCTATCTATCTATCTATCTATCTATCTATCTATCTATCTATCTATCTATCTATCTATCTATCTATCTATCTATCTATCTATCTATCTATCTATCTATCTATCATCTATCTATCTATCTATCTATCTATCTACCTGTCTGTCTGTCTGTCTATCTGCTTTATTCATTCAATTCAATTCAAAAATACTTTATTAATCCCAGAAGGAAAATGATTTGTGTGTGTGTGTGTGTGTGTGTGTGTGTGTGTGTGTGTGTGTGTGTGTGTGTGTGTGTGTGTGTGTGTGTGTGTGTGTGTGTGTGTGTGTGTGTGTGTGTAAAAGTCCAAGTAGTTCTGGTCCCGGAACCAGAAGTCCAAATGCACATAATGTAATTCTGGAAAATGGATGCTGGTGTGTGAAAATGTTTATTTAGGATTTATGACATTTTAGATAAAATATATATATTTCTCTCTCTTGTCTAGGGATGATGATTGATTTATTAGCTTTGATGATTCGACTCATGTCTATGTGCAACATTGGCTTGCCACCATTTTAAACGTGGAACAAGACCGGATGTAGACATTGTGCCTATCAAAATAAAAGCCCCCTTTAAAACAAGTCATCTCTTTGTGAGTGTAATTTTTTATAGACAGTCATCACATATCAAAAAGGATTTCTCTCCCCCCCCCCCCCCCCCCCTTTAGAAGTGGGCAAGCCTGAGGCATAAACAACAAAGCAGCTGTTTAGGGGTCCCTCACCAGCAAGAGGCCCCCCACTGACAGTGTGCGCGCGCGCGCACACACACACACACACACACACACACACACACACACACACACATGTCTTCAAATATGCAGTACATGCATACATGCATATACACAGTGTTTCCCAACCCTGGTCCTCAGGGCACACTGTCCTACATGTTTCCATGTCTCTACATCAGCACACCTGATTTACATTGGCTCATCAGGAGGACATCAAGTGCTCATTCATTTAAATCAGGTGTGTGGCAGCAGGGAATCACTGGTGTTTAAAATGGCAGCATGGAAGATATGCAGGACAGTGTGCTCCGAGGACCAGGGTTGGGACACACTGACATACATAATATACAGTCAGTGGTGGCTACATTATGCCAACCTGTGTCCTGCTACACTGACCTGTGTTTCTGGGCTGAAACAAGGATTTACAACATAATTTATAGAGGTCCACAGCAAATAGCTCTGTTGTAGTTGCAGCGTATTGTCTCAGATGTCGCCCTCCTACGCTGCTGTTTATTTTATGACTGTGCTGCATTGCAGGGCTACCCCCCCCCCCCCCCCCAACTAGGCAGGGGTTGAATAAGAACACTTGTTTCTGCTGGTCGCTTAGAGTGAGCCTGGAGTAGAAGGGCTTGTTAGGAAATAAAAGAACTAAAAGTTTGGAGAGAACGAAAAGTTTGTAGAAACAAGAGCTAAGGTAGAGAGAAAAGTCATGGAAGAAAAAGAGGAGCGATTCCAAAGCACTTACAGATCGATAACAGAGGACATGGAAACAGGGTGGGAGTTGTTCTGCTGTGTGTGTGTGTGTGTGTGTGTGCGTGCGTGCGTGCGTGCGTGTGTGTGTGTGTGTGTGTGTGCCTTTGTGTGATGCAATGTACTCAGAGACAGAAATCTACTAATTATATTTCCCCTTTTTGTTCCTTCTGTTCAGAAAATAATAATACTCATTACTACTTAATATTCCATGTGTGCATTCATTCTGAGCATAAATCTGAGAAGGTTCTCTTGGTCTGGAAGGTGCAGAGGACCCTGATAATCAGCCTTATCAGCAGTGCTGCACTGCAAGACTGGCTGCTGTCTCTAACGACACGTTCAGTTACTGTAAACTGCACAACCTGGCTGCTACACTGACAGACATTAGTATGAAGGAAATATACATTGACCTGGACTCTGTGAACCCTATAAATCAATGTCGTTTATACATCTCCTGTTAATCTCTATTTATCCTTCAGTGTGTTTATTTCTTTATGACGCGGGTTCTGACACGTAGGTCTGGCATGTTTTTTTGTAAATGTTCAAGATCATTATTCTTGTTATTTTATTTATTAAATTCTTCAGGATTCTGTATGAACTGTTTTATTGTGACATTTCCTGTTTATATTTACAGCATGTACACTACTTAAAGTGACTCTCAAAAATAAAATATTTATTATGCAACAGAAGGTTTATTATCACCACATATGCTGCAGGATTTTTAGATGTTACGGTGGTTAGGTGAAGCAAGTGAGCCCACTGATCTGCTGCAGGAAAAAGCAAAACACAAAAAGAGGTTTGCATAACAGGTCATGCACTGAACTTGTGACTCTGTCATGTGGATTTTTCCTTGTGCAAACACTAATTGAGCCCTGTTGCCCATTACTTCATGATGTTAAGCACCAAAAGATTTTCTGGATTTAAGGAAACGGCAGCATTGATGCAGGATACTCACAAATCATTTTCTTCTTGGTGTGTGTTGAAATCTTTGGGTGCTGCCAAGCTTGGTGAATCCCCCTTCTCCGGCAGTATCGGAATCGTAATGCACTAAATGCAAAGAAAAAAAATAGAAGAACAATTTTTTTGGAAATAGATGTGTGAGTGCTGGTGTTTTTCTTTTTTCTATACTGACAAAAACACAGAACTGTCAGGTACTTACAGGAGTACATATGGAAAATGCTGCACACTTAAAGGTACATGCATGCATTGTACTTACAGGGGCATATGGAGCTTACAAGGGTGCATACCACGTAATTCCCTTGAACAAAGCCCAATAATTGCTGGATAAAAAGTCACTAGCCTGGTGTGTTCTCAAGAATGCCCCCATAAGTACCAAGTATGTATACTAGATGTACCCTTTAAGTGTGCAATGTTACTTTTCTTACTCTGAATCTGTACATACCCCTGTAAGTACCTATAAGTTCCTTGTATTTACCTGGTAGGTACTCCTTAAGTAGCAGGCTGCATTTCAAATTCCTGCTGAAAATAAACTGTCCTTTTCAGTCCTCCGCTAAAAGTGCTTTGATCAGTTAACATAGATAATGTGTAACTCATCTTCAACAGCTGACAATGATTCTATTCAGAATCAGAATAATTCAGAATTCAGAGGAATTCCCTAAGTCCACGCAACTAAAATAGCCTCTGCTAATTTTATAGCAATGAGTCTTCTTTGTGTTGTCCACGTGGGGGCAGCAGCATGGAAAAAATGCTGCTCTCACTGCCATCATCATGACTGCAATGCAAGCCAAGGTTGCGTTCAAGGGCACACATCATATCTGCAAAGTCACATGTAAAGCAGGGACTCAGGGAGAGGCGTTCGGTCGTGTTCAGAGGGGGAGGGAAAGCCGGAGCTTGGTCTAGACATGGGGAATCTTGTATTTGCACATTTAAAGGTCAAACTATAAACAGGAGTGAGAATAGAAATGCTTGCAGAAGAGCTTTCTTATTTTGTAATTGCGCCATGATGTAGTATGGATGCTCAAAGGTTTCTTACTTCCTGTTTTATTTATTTATTTATTTTCATTTTTAATCAGGATAGTGGCATGTTTTAGGAAACTTTGCATGCTACCATGAATTTCAAAACACATTTTCCATGTAGGAGCTGTTCTGGGTAAAGTAAAGTAGCAGGAGAGTCATCAGACCTCTCCCACTACCTCACCTTTTCATAGTCATCAAATATGTATAGCCCCTCTGAGTGTGCGTTTAATGTATTCACAGATGTCTGCAGCAGTGGAAAATTCACCATCAGCACTTTGTGTTTTTGTTTTTGTGTCTCCACATCAAGGCGAAGAACACAATCAATAAACCTGGATTCATGGAGGACGGTGTCATGAGGGTTGTGTTTAAAAAATAAAGAAACAGAACTAACTCAAAGTATGATAATGAGTTAAAATGTACTGTTTTCACACATTTTAGATTTAAAATTGAGGCTTTTAGAGAAAACAATCTCTGTTCATGACAGTACAACACATCAGACATTACAAGCTATCACGTTTTCTTTCCTTTTTTCCTTTTCCTTCTCCTTTGACTGGACTTGTTTCCCCTAAGAATTTGATCTCATACCCACTATGAAATGTAACCTGAGCAACCTTAGTTCAGAGAAATAGAATATATGTCCACAGGACTGACGAGCTAATGACTAGTTTAAGTGCAGTCGAGACCAAATGTGTTGCTGCTCTCTTAAAACAGCGCCGATCTCAAAAGTTCAACGCGGCTTCATGCGCTGTTTTTGAATAGGTAGCCTAAAGCCTGGGCACACCAGAGGCAGACGAGAAGGCAAGTGTTCACACAGGACGCGCCACTCGCACGATACTCACAACATCACGCAGGACTTGAGAACAGGAAGCAGGAAGTGACTCTATTGTTTATGCATGATTGAACTTGCCGTCGTGTTTTGTGAGACTCGAATTCATTAAAAGTGTGTAAGTGCCCAGCTTGAGATAGAACTGGCGCCTGTCTTCAGCACCTTGGAACAGCGCTTCTGGGACGCGACGCGGTGCTCCCCGTGTACCCACTCTCATTAACTATAATGGCTTCTATTTAAAATGATGGTGTGCGGTCACGGCGCCACTGCCTCCGGTATGCCCTAGATGTAAGTCTCCTCCCCTTCTGGTCAGCTCATGGGCCTCTGAATGATAAAAAAAGGAAGTCTATAAAAGTTATTTTCTAATTCACTTTGCCCCATGCCATGAATCAAACATACTGTTGAATTTAAATGATAAATAATATTGATGTGACGTCCGCACTCTCACAGCTGCGCTTTGTTACGACGACCAACTGATGAACGGCTGCCTTCAAAGTGGCATAAATCCCATCACTAATAAATAATCATGTTTGTTTCAACTATGTCTGTCATGTGATTTTAAATTTATTAGTTTGTAAATTTTCATGATTAGACTACAAACCAGAGGTCGCATTTATGATGTTGCAGCAAAATCTCTACTCCCGTAGCGTAGCTTCGATGGCCCGATTTTTAGTAGTTTTCTCCACATTTAACGTTCATTCTTTCATTCTGGAACAAGAAGCCATTTTTCCTCCGCTTGTCCTCCTTGTCCAGTTTGATGATGTAAACTTTGAGCACAACATGCCCTGTAGGTTATAAATTGTAAGTCACTCTGGATAAAGGCGTCTGCCAAATAAATAAACATGAACATAAACTTTGTGAGACGAGCAGTTTGGAGTCCACGTGTTTTAACACAAACCTGAAGTAACATTTGCCTTTGGTCTGTAAGCTCTTTCCTAGCATCAAAACGTGTCTTCAAAATTTACAGACATCATCATGTGTGAAATCCAAAGCGCATATCAAACGGGATTAGAAATTAACCATAGACTCCCACTCATTTTTTGTCAGTAAAACCAGAATAATAATGGAGTGATTCAGGCTCCCCATTCCTGTTGGACCTGCAGGATGTAAACTCTATTTCTCCAAACAGAATCGTATCCACAAGATAAGATGGACGTGATTTGTAATTTTTACGCAGAAACACGCGCACAAGCTGACACATTTGAGCCAAACAGAAGGTTGGCGATTTAATCCCAATTATCAAAATATCCTTTGCCAAAAAATTAACTACACATGGCCTTGATCTACTGCTCAGTGTGCGGATGCCTGCAATGTAAAAGGCGTTTTTGGGTGGTCGACACAATAGAAAGCAACTAATGTACCATGTTGTAATAAGTATGTGAGAAAAAGCACACATGGACACAGCTGTTGAGCCACAAGGAGATTTCTGCTCCGTCAGCACAACCTTCGTCTTTAACGAGATGGATGGATCATGAATGTGTGTGTGAGGTGCAGAAGGTACCAGCTGCATGAGACGGAATTTAGGACACGAACAATAAAAATAAAAATGGTACTGTAGCTCTAAAAGCTACTAACCATGACACAGAGAGTATTGATTACTGCACAGAGGGATGGGCGGGCACACACACACACACACACACACACACACACACACACACACACACAAAGTTCCTTTCTCTGAAGTGCTGATGCAGACACTTCAGCCGCTGAGGAACAAATGGATGGATGGAGAGATAAAATGTGATTTGTAGTATTTTGCTCAGAAAAGCGTTCAGTAATTACATCCGTTATAATAGTTTATGCAGCCAAGTTGGACAACACAGAGCTTTCTAATTTAAGGAGCCCCACTTTAAGCCAAAGGGGTGCATAGGTGTGTGTTCTGGTTATGTAAGCTCTTGTGTGCAAAGAAAAGTGCACCCCCCAGCAGGGGTGCCGTAAAGCGGTGAAAGATTAGGAAGATTCTAAGGGCCCACAGCTGTCAGGGGCCCAAAAATGTTTCAAAGTTGAATAAAAAAAAATTAAGTTTAAAAATCACAAGTACTTTACTTTGCAGTATTTTTTCTCATTTAAGACATTAAACAAACAGTCTTTTAGTCTTTATGAAATATATATTTATTCAGATGTCCCTACTTTATTTTGACTAATTAATTTGAACACCCCCCACCCCCAACGGCATAAAATGGTACAGTCTACCTGGTCAGGGGGGCGCGTAGCAAGCGAGGCTAGCTCTCGCAGCAGTCACTCAGACAGCAGAGTGTGTCAAGGCTGCAGTAAAAATATGTCTGCAAAAACAAAGTCTGGGTCACAGAAAGGGAAAGAAAGAAAGGAGAAAGAGGACGGGCAGAAGAGAGGGCATCAGTATGTCACACAGTTTTTCTCAAAGAAAGGTGGGTTTAGTTAGTGAGTGGTTAAATTCAACCTGTTTGCTAGCTCTGATATCCACAGTGAGAGGAACTATGTTTCATCTAATTATGGTAAATGGGTTGTCGTCCTTGTCCCTACCAGAATCAGCAGCTGATGATATGTCAGCAGGTGTCCCCTCACAACCCAATGAACCTCAAGAAGGTGAGCAATGTAGTACGTTAGCTAGCAGCCTCATTTAAGGGGGTCTGTGGGAATCACTTAAGGCTCTCTTCTCTATCAGTACTATTACAAAGGAATATAAAAAGGCTATTTTTGGTGATAAACACATTGTTTTTCCACATAATGATAATTATATATATATATATATATATATATATATATATATATCTCAATCAGTAAAAATGTATAGATTGTTTTGGATGCTGGGCAGGCTGAAGCATTGTTATTTAGTCTGTTAATGTAACACAAATTACTGTGAGATTATTATTGTGAAGCACCTTTCTGAAGGCACATACAAGAAAAAACCCCTCTTCATCTACTAAATACCTTGAAATGAAATGTTTCAAATCTGACTGAATTATGGGAGGTTTTACAAGATGTAATTTGTTTATGTAGCTTTTAGAACACAGACTAAAAATCTGTTATTTCCAAATAATTCATCAGAGAGCAAAAATGAAACAAAAGCTATTAATAATTGTAATAAATAAACTTAATATAACATTGAACACAATAAAATATGAAATCTAGTATTGATCATTATCGAGCATTATCAATTATATCACTGTAAATAATAAATCTTGCTGTGCACAATCAAGGCTGAATATATTTTTAGCTGTTTTGTTGTTGAGAAAAATGGGTTTCTAGAGACTTATATACGTATTCATTCAAAGTTGTCCAACTTAAAAATTTTATGTAACCCTAACTGACTCCAGTTTGAACTGTGTGCTTATTCATTTTG
The DNA here is from genome assembly GCF_043380555.1 of Nothobranchius furzeri. NCBI lineage: Eukaryota > Metazoa > Chordata > Actinopteri > Cyprinodontiformes > Nothobranchiidae > Nothobranchius > Nothobranchius furzeri. The sequence continues at coordinate 3,867,534 of NC_091744.1, read as the reverse complement.
TGTCTATGATGAAGCCATGGAGACTTCATAAAGAAGTCACCTTGTGAGCAGTGAATCCTTAATTTTTGTCAGTCGTACAGAAATACTTGATTTCAAGAGGAAAGACAGCTGAAAATGAAGTTATGTAAATCTTTGACACAACATGGAAATTTAATTAGATATCCAAATTTGAATTTTATCATCAAATAAAATCTTAGAATAAATAAACACATTTTAAGGGAGTAATAAGGAAAAGGAGATTAACACCTTTCAGCATGTGCATTTCCTGCTTTTTCCAGCAGTGATGTTGCTAATTCTGTTGAAGGAAATTCACTGTTTAATGAGAGACAGCTGGTGAAAATGATATGTAAATAAATAAGAATGCATGTAGACCTACATAATTAAGCAAAACTGAAACACTAATATAAAGTATATATATTATATTTTTTTCTACCTTCGAATCTGGGAGGGTGGAACCCCAGCTCCAGCTATGGACGAGCCCCCAGGGGACCCAACTTGATATTTTTTCATGGGGCCCAAAATCTCTGGCAGCCCCCCTGGCTCCAAAGTCAAAGTCAAAGTCATTTATTGTCATATTCTCCACATGTGCAGGACATACAGAGAAATGAAATTCAGTTTCAGCACACACAATTCAAAGATCAGACATACGTGGGTAAGACACATAACAAGAATTGGTGACTGCGGTCATTCGCAACATGAGTCGCGCTACCTTAATAGTTAGATGAAAAGGGTGTTACATGAGGAAAGTTCAGGGAGGGAGAAAAAAAGGCATTAACAGGGTTACACCAGCAGGGTGTAACACTCCGATGCAAAAAAAACCCCAGCTGCACATCAGCATCTTCATTAGCTTTTCAACTAGCTAGCTATCATTAGACTGTGAGACACAAGCTAATGTTTGCTAGCAAGAAAATGATGTATGGTAACGTATAAAAATCCTATACACACAGGCCTTGAATACCTGTGAAGTTATTTAGCTTGGAAAAGTATTCTAAGAGGACTAAAATGAGCCATTGTACATCATTCTAATATTTTAAATAAGTAAATTAGGAGCGATCCTGCAGAGAGTTTTCCTTTAGTTAGCGACATGCTTTGTGCCCACTGGCAACTATTGTTGCCACTCACAGAAATAAGCCTATTAAGAAGAAAAAAATATTTATCTTTGGTATAATTTTTGGATGGAGGGTTACTCTAGAGACTTGAATGAGTAAATTATTACAAATATGTTTTGGGGCAGTTCATCAGAAATGTCTAAAAATGACCTGTTTCCAGGATGATTTGCAGTCATGTCTTCAGCATGAAGGAGCAGGAAGCAGATGATGTCATACGATAGGAAGCAATTTGAAACAAAAAATGTTTAAACAAAACTTTTGTCTAAGTTGTTTACTAGCAAATAAGTGGAAAATGTTGGATTAGTAACACTGTAATTTTTTATTGTGAGTCAAAAATGACAGTGATACACTTAAGCAACAATAGTTGTCAGTGGGGCTAAACGAGTTCTCAGAGAAGCCACAGACAAACACACACCTACAGCCTTTTTTTTTTGTTTTTGTTATCTAACCCTGATAAGAGCGTGGACCCATTCTTTATTTGTGCTGAGTCGCATGCACACTCACACAGGTAGACTCTCTGAAAGCTGGAGCAGCTGAGTCTCATATTTCATGCATCACTCTCCACGCTGGCTCTCCTTGTTTTCGTTTATCACCTAAATCAGAATCAGTCTGTTCTGCTCTGCAGTCGGTCCAGCACTGCTACAGGCTACACTTGAGTCACTTCAAACGCTTTCAGGATGGAAGCTTTGTTCATGGGGTCGGTTTTTTCAAATCAAGTCCGACAGCAATAAAAAAGGACTGAAGTCAGTTTGCCTTTTGCTGCCAAACTTCTAGTTCCTTCTAGAAAAACATGACATTTGGAAATAAACTGTAAATGAAACCTGCTGAAACATGAGGACACATGACATTTGTTTCTACTTTAGACATTTGCAATAACCGTGCAGATGTGTCCTCTGCAACAAGGCTCTGAAATGAAAGAATGTCTGATAACAGTTGGGAACGGTCCTTTATGGCAGGGAGGACCAGTCAGATGTGGTCTCTAGGAAAATGCCTGAGGTGCAGTTTGTTTCCTCAGGTGCAGACAACACACAAATGTCGATTCAGCTCTCCAAGCATTTGTTTCTCTTCAGACCGAGGAGATGACAAGTATCAGCCAATGACAGCTTGCAAATATAAGCATTATGTGATTGAAACCCAATGCCTTTAACTAGTTGATCAGCTGTCAGTTGAGGAGCAGCGTCACTTCTGGTTTTGTTAGTCATAAAACTGCGGCAAAGCTTCTGAAAAAGATAAACTAAGATAATATTGCAATATTGAGAGTGTGCAATTTCACTGCATGACTTTCGAAGAAATCTGCAGAAAATTGACTTTTTTTTCACATTTTCCTTTTTCACCAGGCAAAAAATCGTGCATTTTAAAAATTATGGATTCCATTAAAGCTATTCAGACCTGATCAGCCAACCCGCGTGCTTACTTTGACTGTGTGGTGGGCACAGACGTAGCTGCCACCTTTCTTCCTCTTTCCTCTCCTCCCTGCATTGCTCCGTGACAGTTCTACTGCGCTAGCTTTCTAGGGCACAATGCGCTCTGCTCTGGATGCTTTCCAAGTGTTTTTGTAGAGGAGAGTGGGGGGGCTGAGCCTTCTGCAGTATTTTATTTCTGTTTCAGACAGGTGCAGGGGAGATACAAATGAGAATGAAAGCAGTGAGGAGGATTTGCACCGCTCATGCCCTGCGGGTAAGAAATCTGGGGCAACGAAGGGTAATGCTACTGTCCAGTGACTGAGCCACCAGGGAAAAGGAGGATGAAAACAAACTATTATCAAAGCTGGTTTATAAGACGGTACATCGTCATAATTATGTTTATATGGGAATATACAACAACAAAAAATACGTACCATTTCCTTTTAGTCTCACTTGTCAATCATAATTCTAACAAACTCCCACCAGATATTAAACAATCATCTTACTGTCTGGAGTTTTAAAGCTAAATTGAAGCAATATTACAAATATAGTTAATTATATATTTTTTGTACTCTTTTGGTTTAATAGTTATTTTTCTGGTAATATTCTTGGAATGTTTTTATTTATTTTTATTGTTTTTAGGCATTAGGTGCAATTTGATTTTATTGTTTTAGTGTTTTTATGTGTTTTGACATCCATTTGCTTTCTCTAATTTTAATGTATATGGTCTATGATTTGATCGTACTACACTTTGGGCAGCCTTGGCTGGTGGCATTAAGGTGCTTTATAAATAAATAAATGAAATGAAAATAAGTCAAGACCATCAGGGTTAGGGTTTACATTTGTTTATGCTTTTCTTTTTCTCGTCTCCTCTCTCTGGAGTTTTTCCAGCTGTCACACTGAGCTGCTTCCTTCACCACTCCCAATGGACTTCAGGGAGTGAACAACCTCTTGACACCACAATATGGCTCTGATGACGTTACACTACAGTGGAAACCCAGTGTGTTGTATTTCATTGTAGTGTATCGTATTATCTCATGTTGTATTGTACTGTATGTTGCATTTTCCAGATTGATTGCATTTTTTAAAATCCCTCCTCCTTCACTCATTTATTTAAACAAATCTGCAAAGGTCAGTATGAATTACATGTCTTGTGAGTAATTTTAAGCTCTGGAGCTCCTATTGAAAACTTCTCGCCCCTGATTGGCTAACAACAACGTGACTCTTCCCCTGCCTCCATTCACTCTTCATTTTTTGGGTAAAATACAACACTGATTTGTTATCTCTTCACAAATAAAACAAGCCTGAATGTGTTCTGCCACGTTGTGGAGTTGCTAAAGCTAACAGTTAGCTTCTACTAGCCAACACACGCTCTATTTTCTCCTGGATGCTAAATCAACACAACATTCAGCGGTCAAGAGCCAAGATGAGTCCACGAATGCTAATTTTACAGTGTGAAGTGGAGCTGTGTGCCTTTTACTGACTCGATTGTTTTGCTGTCTATTTTCTTTCAGCGGCTAATGAAGGAAATGGGAGTTAAAGACATGTAGACATAAAGACATATTTTCACATTCAACATGCATATGGATGACAGCAACACGACTCTACAACTGGCTTTGCTTACTTTGCAACACTGATGTTTTATCTTCACAAATAACACAAGCCTTGAGGAGTTCTGCTGATTGGTGGGGTTGCTAGTGCTAATGGTTAGCTTCTACTAGCTGAGACATTATCTGCTGTTTCCTAGGCATTCAAACAATAACAGCCTTCCCCGTTGCGAGTCAAGATGGGTGAGTCCATGAAGGTTAAGTGACAGCGTGACGTAGATTTGTCAGGTTTTTCAAATCCTCGAGTTTCACCATCTATTTTCTATCAGAAGCTAATGCAGGAGATAGGTGTAGGAGACTATTTTCATGTTCAGCCTGCATGAAAAACTCTGATTATAATCAGAAATGATCATAAAGAATTTATTTCCCCCCCCCCCCCCCCCCCCCACACACACACACACACACACACACACACCCTTAACCTTCTCTTCAATGTAAGATTTATTTGGTTTCATTGTCCTTTTCTTGTTTGGCTTACACATGATCACAATTCTGTTAGCAGAGGTGAGTGGCAGAACAAGTGAACTTGGGACTTTTCAACAAGCAAGTTTTCTTGCAAAATGATTTTAAAACAGTCTGGGTGGTGTTAACTGTGGTGCTGACCTTGTTTAAGAGAACTATTAAAGAGAACAATAAAGTGGCTGTAGCTGAAAGGCTTTCAAACCCTGTAAGGAAACCTGCACCGCTGTTAGCTTTGAGGCTGTAAGCACTGCCGATAACTCTACAGAAGAGCTGAACAATTCCCTGAGAGTTGAGTGGCATACAGAAAAGCCTTAAAGTCAGCGAGGTAATCAGCTGACTTTAAGGTCATAAGTTATACTGTTAATAAAGACCACGGGACCATGTGGAACTCCAGTCTTCAGACAACCTGTCAGCCGTCTGGCGTTTTAGTCAGTCACACAAGAGTGTCGGTTGTGATGTCTCTACGCACTGCAGCACACACCTCCCTATGTCTGAGACTTTACAGGTTGATAGAAACACACACACACACACACACACACACACACACACACACACACACACACACACACACAGTTACATGCAACTCCTCCACCTCTTTCTCCTCCTTGCACTCTCTCCACCTCCTCCTTTCCCACTTTCAGTGTCTCCAGGGGCCTCTGAGTGCAGCAGGAATGATAGACAGAGGACTAATATCCCCCACCCCCTAGCCTACAGAGGCCGCAGTGCCCTTCAGATGGAGGAATATGACCTAACACGCTAAAAGAGAAAATGTTGGCTTACCTAAATGTGTGAAGGCCAATGCAGAGAAGACATTTATGTCATAATCTGATGTTTAAATTCCAAGACATCTGCTGCCGCTGCTGCTGAGGCAAATATTTGAGATTTCAATGTTAACATAAGTCAACTAGGACTGGGATTTATTTCCATTTTTAGGTCACAAGTTAATTTAGACTTTTCACAGAAGGAAAATGAATCACACGTATTCTTCATCCCCAAGCAGATCATCAGAGGCATCGCTAAAAGCACACAGGAGGGAAGTCACAGATCCTTCGTGCTCATTTCAGACTGTAAAGATTTGGAAGCAGATCAGCTGAGAACTGCTTTGTTTTATATAGATAATCCCATAATAAGGGATTTTACATAATATCATATGATGCAGTTTTCTGTTGTAAATAGAGTGATTGACTCTCAGCCACCAGTAAATCCAATTTTTTTTCCTCAATATCTGAAAAACTGAGTCATAGCCATTTGTATTTTTTTATGATAAGACTGCTTAGCTGCTGTGGCTGTCATAAACTGGATGGAATCTGACTTTTAATTTTATGTAGATGTGCATCAAATGATGGCTTTCTGAGAGTTTCCATTCTGACCGTTCAGCCCTTGGTTGTCACTCACTTGTTTAGGTGTGATGAACAGAATTTCAGCTACAGCAACGTTACAGGACAACTCACGGGTAAAAAAAAAACACATTCTTAAATAAAATGAAAGGTTTTTGATTAAGAGCAAATTGTTCTCGACCAAGAAAAAGTGGATTAAGTGAATTAAACAGAAAAGTAATGGCAGCAGAGCACCACTACTGTTTTTGTCGTTTTACGAATTTCTAGGTTGCAAACCAGGTGATGGATGCCCGTGTCTGAGTGTGCTGACTGGACTCACCCTCCTCCGTCTTGATTAATAGATGCGATTTTACAATTCCACCCTTGGTGCATCCTGGCCTCCTGCTTTAGCACGTGTGCAGATGTCACTACCCAGACGAGAGAAGCAGGATCCACGCTGGCACTCACAAGGACGGACAGAGAGGCTTATTTTAGAGTTTAGAATGAGAAACAAGGTCAAGTGATAAATTTATTATTTGTCCTTTGTGTCACAGCAGTGATAAGTGGGGTGGGGAACAGGTGAGCAGGTGGATGTGCTATTCAGGTCGATGGGATTGCTGGGTGCAAACACCAACATGCTTTGGGGTGTTTCGCTTCTTTTGCACTAGTTTTGATGATGTTTGTTTTTCAACAGTGAGATACTTTTACTTATTCTGCTGCAAATCATAATTTAGTTCTGGGTGTGGAGAGTTTTAATTCAAAGTTACTAAAGCAGGCATTAATGCTGTGTTTGTGTTTATATTGTTTTAGCAAATTATCTCATGAACCAGCGAACAGATTGATGAAAGTCTCAGAAAGTCTACTTTTAATTGGTGTTACAGTTGATAGCACTGTTGTGTTGAAGCAAGAAGGTTGCTGGTTCAAATCCCGGTTGGATCCTTTCCACACATCAGATTACACGACTACATCATTCATTGCTTTCAGAGTCTGCCAAATAAATAAACATTTTTGAAATCAGTCCAATTAAAGTTGGCAGCTAATCCACATCACCAACCACAAAATGGGCTTTAACTCAATAGGTTTGACAGATGTTGAAGGTGTGGAACACCGAAAACCTATTTTTAAATTATTATTTCTGATTAGAATCAGCCACTATGAGATTTTCATGCAGCCTGAACGTAAAAGTAGTCTTCCACACCTATCTCTACGCTGAAACTCTAGGATTAGAAAATCCTGACAGATCTACGTCACACTGTCGCTTAACCTTCATGGACTCACTCATCTGGACTCACGACAGAAAAGGTTGTTGTTTTAACATCCAGGAATCAGCAGAGAGGTCTCGGCTAATAGAAGCTAACCTTTAGCATTAGCAACTTCAGCACATGGCAGGACTTCTCCAGGCCGCTGTTGTTTGAGGAGAAAAAACATACATCTGTTGTCCGAACCCGCTTTGTCCACGTAGGGTTGCGGGGGGTCTGGTGCCTATCTCCAGCGGTCAATGGGCAATCAGGCGGGGTACACCCTGGACAGAGAGCCAGTCCATCGCAGGGCAACACAGAGACACACAGGACAAACAATCATACACACACACACCTAAGGACAATTTAGGCAGACCAGTTAACCTAATGTTTGTGGACGGTGGGAGGAAGCCGGAGTACCTGGAGAGAACCCACGCATGCACAGGGAGAACATGCAAACTCCATGTAGAAAGATCCCAGGCCGGGAAGCGAACCCAGGACCTTCTTGCTGCAAGGCACCAGCTCTAACCACTGCACCACTGCGCAGCCTGAGAGAAAAACATCAATGTTGCAAGTTAGTGGTATTGTCATGCTGCTGTTATCCAATCCGAGGCAAGATGTCCAGATATCAGGACATCGTCTGAAGCTCAGCTGCGATGTGGCTCACCTCTAGTTCCTAGAAATGGTGCACTGTTTTTCCCCCCCAGAGTACGACTTACAAGGTATTCATTCCTTTCAGAGACCACTGCAAATGTATTGATTAAACGAGTGTCCCACACCTTTAAAAGTTGGCGTTGTTGCAGAGACTAATTCCTCGTACTTCCTCCTAATCTCTGTAAGATATTGGTTGAAACACGATCCATTAATTGTAGAAGTCAAGCCAGTCTTTGAGAACAATTCACTAAACTGCATGTCAGCGTTAATCCAAATATGAAGATGTCCCACCCTTTGCAGTGACCACAGCTTCAGCTCTTCTGGGAAGTCTTTCCACGAGGTTCAGGGTTTGTGTTTGTGGAGGGTTGTTCACAGCGTCTCTGGAAATTCATTTGTGAGGTCAGGTGCTGATGTAGGACAAGAAGACTTGGCTCAGGGTCTAATTCATCCCAAAGGTGTTTGGTTTGGTTCAGAGCCAGGCTGGGTCAAGTTCCTGCACACCAAACCTGCTCATCCTTGTCTTTGATCATCTGAATGCATTGACTTGCAAAAGTGTCCTGATAATACCTCATGAACTGCTGCACAAATTGCATTTCCACTGTGTAGTTTTTGGAATCTACAATTAGCACAATTTTAAATGTCTTCCGCAGCCCACTGACCTCAAAAACACAAAACTGGCAGGTGACGAGTCAGTTTTCCCGATTTTCTCTTCAACATTGACCTGAAAGCTATTTGAATTCACCCCAACGCTCAGAATCCTAAAATACAGCATTAGGTCTGAGATTCATTACATGAACCCTAACCCATTACATTATATTTTAAAGATCTGGGTAAAACAGTGATGCCAACCTTAGCATGAGAGGTGGTGGATGGTGTGCATTAAGGAATGCTCAGCCTTTAATTATTTAGCTTTTGAAAGCAACTCGCATCACATAACACATGCATGCACTGCAAGATGATTTTCTGTCCTTGATTGTCTCTAGAATCCTTCAAACGTAGAAGCATGTCTTTATAACAGACCTTTCTCAGGCAGTAAATCAGCCCTCAGCTAATGGAAGATTGAGCTATGATTTGATAAATGAACAGCTCTGTAATTTAGACATTCCTTTTGGAAAATAAAATAATAGCCATAGAGCCTTTACGTTTGGTATCTTTTATATATTTCTTGTGAATGTTGCCGTTCACGTTGCCAAACTGAACTGAGTCGGTATGATGTAGCAGTAGTGTACTCCCCCTCCCTTTCCTTCTCTTTGTGCGTGCTCTCTCCTCGTCCTGCAGGAATAGACTCTCCACCTCCTTCTCTTCCTCCTCCCTCCCTCTTCGCTGCAGCCTGACTCTGACACAAGCGGCATGCCTGCAAACTGAGATCTGTGCAGTGACACACAAAGAGAAACAGCTTCCTTTCTTTCAAATTCATTCATTCCTGTTTCGTTTCTTCTCTCTGAAGGAGAAGGAGCGGGCTGATTAAAACACAGGCACAGGTTTCCTGGAAAGACTCGGACGAGGATCAGAACCAGGTAAATGACGTGCGAAGGGATGGAGGGAGGAGGGGGTGGATGCTGGATGGGACAGGACGGTAATGGATTTATGCACTTCTCTGTGAAAGATCCTCATGCATTCATTCACTTTCAAACAAATCTCTACTATACACGCATTCACCTAAAGATGCAGATGCTGCTGTGGAATATCAAGTAAGAGCGGTGCACAGCCGGAGGGACGCGCCGTGAACATTGAGTTACTACTGAAGGGGTTCGTGTGAGGAGAGTCAGAGGGTCCTGCTGCAGATGGAAGTGAAGTGGAAGGAAACCAGGAAATTAATTAAAGATGCCTGGTTGGAGCAGAAATAACTTTGGGGGGATGAAAATAACTCGGGGGATGAAATGGAGATTTGTTAATGAGTGCAGCGAGTTTAAAATGGATTTGCCTTTACTGCAAAGTCAGGGGGTGCCGTGAAATGCAGAAGGACTACATGCATTTTTTAACTCAAATAGTTTTTTTTAATGTCACTGAAAATTTAGATCCATTCAAGGTCATCATAGCCCATCATAGCTGCAGAATTTTAAATTCAGAGTAGAACAGAATCATGATTTCTTATGTAAATTCAAATCTGAATTCAGAAGCAAGTGATGGTAAAGCAGTCTATCGTCAAAAATCAAACTCTCTACGTGTTGGCATGCTTAGCTCTGGTGTTGCAGGAAGTGATGGTCTCTGTGGACCAGGGAGACAAACTGTGTCTCCAGTAGCTCATGTTTGACCCTGACTTTTTTTGCCTCTGTCTCTCGTTTGCGGATATGAGGATAGATTGCGGAACGTCAGGCAGTGTCAGCAGAAATCCACTTAACCCTCTGGAGGCAGGCGTTGCAGATTTGCTACGTTAAAACCCACCTACCTGGTTACTCCACATACGTATTTCATGGACATTTTTTAAGTCAGAAGTACCCCTGAAGGACTTAGTTGTTCGTCCTTTTATCAAAACTTATGTTGCGCCTGAGAGTGTTAAGATGGGAGTGCGGTTGTAAATTGAGGGCGCAGAGGGCTCAACATAACACAGCTCAGGAGATGTAATGTACCTGAACGAGTAGAAACCATAACGCAGTTTGCTCTTTCTTTTATTGGGTTGGTTTTTGTTAATTGATAGTACCAGTGTAAATGTGCTAAAACAGCTCTGTGATGAGTAGAATTTTGTGGGTTTTTATTTATTTATTTTTATTTTTTTGCCACTTTCTCATTTCATTTGAACCTCACATCTTTGTCCTCCTGATCTCCCATCCCGTCAAACTCTCACACCCCTAAAGTTCGTGCAGCCACAGCTTCTATGTTCTGTCCCCCGGCTGCAGGTCCATCTCTGATAACGTGGCCGCTGAAGGAGGAGGACACAGAACTGCTTCATCATGAATTTTGTAATGAAAGCTGCGCTGGGAGGTGAGTAGTCTGCCTGGCGTGAGGTTGATTTAACAGCACTGCAGTGTAAAGGATTTAAAGGGACGCTGAGCAGCAGTGGTGTGTGTGTGTGTGTGTGTGTGTGTGTGTGTGACTATGGGAGGAAGCTGAACTGAGCCCCATCCTGCACCAAATTCCTCACCTCAGCTGCACATTCCCCTTTTTGAAATTACTGCAGGGTATGATTGCAAGTTTGTCTTCTAATAAGAGAAAATTGAAGGAAAATTGGCCATAATTTTGTCTTCTTTGTTGTAACAGGACATGTGGAGACGTGACAGGGAAGCAGCAGCAGCAGATTTAGTTTGAAGAACTCAAAAGCAGCAGCTTGAGCTTAATGCATGAATTAGAAAGCTTTTACTGTCGACTTCAGTGACAGATCTGGCTGTGCCTTTCAACCTTTGGCACTCTGAGAAGAAAAGAGAAACAGAGATGAGCTGCTTGGCTAAGAGCAAAGATTAACATACATTTTTATGAGACTTTTGTCCTTTAAAGCCTTCAGGTATTATCCTCTTGAATATTATCTCGGCTATTATTAGCTCCTAATTAGTCTTGCTTATAGCGCTGCAATTCAACCTTCCTTTCAGCTTTGGCTTCAGAGTGAACGGCAGGAAAGTGGCACCAGTGGTTGGGACACATTCATGAACCGTTTCTCTCCAGATTACGAAGCAGTTAGCCGGTCACAGTAGATCTGTGGAGCTAGAGAACATTACCGTCTCCTCATTGGGATGCAGAAGACGCAACCGCCACCTTGCTCTGCATAGCTGCTGCGCCTGGTGTCCGCACTATGAATTCCTAAATCAACTGCATTGAGTGGAATGCTGCTTTTTACTCCGCAGAAAGTCAAGCTGCGCCCCACCTGCAGACGGTAGACCTCACGGGTTTTTGCTTGTGCATACACAATTTCGTGCTGCACAGATGGATGCTTGTACTAAATGTTTGTGAAGTCACATTTTGATGTTTCAAATCATCAAAAAAGTTCACCTCCAGACAAAGATACAGTTTTCAAATGATGATTTTATGTCTAAAGAGGAAAAGTCTGGTTCTTTGTGAAAATTAACTGTCCTTGTTAAACTTGTTTGTTGTTTGTGTCGAGTTTCACAGCCACATCCAGGCCTGTAGAACCACTAAACAATGTAAAATACTCAACAGAACGCGTCTGAAAACATGAAGTCAGCTAAACGATCTCAAATAGCAGCAACACATCATGCTCCGTTCTAATGAAATACAATAAATGAGCCCGGAAATCATCTAAAGCCCTTCACTTGGTTGAGATCACATTTCAGGATTCAATAATAAAAAAGACACCATGCCATCATTGGTGGACCCAAAAGGTCATCCTCCATTTACAAAAATTAAATAAATGCGTCTTCTGAGGACTGGTGAGACAGCTGGTGTAAAACTGCATTTCAGAAAGCAGAACATTCAAACACGGGGGTGGTGGTGTGATGGTCCATGGCCGCTTCAGGATCTGGATGCTTTTATGTGATTGGTGGAACCATGAACGTAATTTTCACTTTAGAAGTGGGGGGGACACCGAGTGGGGTGGGGGGTCTTTACCTTATGCTCTAATGGGAAACAGGCTTCAACACAAATGGTTGTTTTCCGCTTGGTCCTAGAGCTCAGCCAGTGTCAATTTAACATACCGTAATATTGTTTTTGGATGGTGACGAGTACAGGGGTCAAAACTTGACTTTGGACAGGGGGGACATGTCCCCCCCCCTAAAATTACGTCCATGGGTGGAACCATGGAGTCTACACTCTAGCAGAAAATCCTGAAGAATAATATTCAATCTTTGTAAACAGGTCGTTCATTCTGGAGAACCCAGACGTGGAGATAATGTAGCCTCAGCAGGTCTACCATTGGCCTGAAGAATTTTGTCTTTTGCCAATCACAGAGCTCTTTGTTTATTGGGTGGGCTTGGCACCAGAGCTGCCAGAAAAAGTACAAAGATGGACAAATTAGACGTGGGCTTTTCATTGAGACATGACAGATTAGGGTTGCCAATTAAACTGACATGCATGTTTTTGGTCTGTGGTAGGAAACGTAGTACCCAGAGGCATGCACACATGTGGAAAACATGCTAACTACATGCAGAAAGGCTGCACCGGCGGGATTCGATCTTTTAGCTGCTGCGAGGCAGCGTTTCTAAAATCCGTTCCACCATACGGCACCCACAAATACACCGGCTGTGCACAAATCGCTGTGAGACATTGATCTGCTGTTCTCAGTCTGTCAGAGAAGATCTGGGGAGCACACGGTCTCACGTGCCTCTCAGACGAATGGACTCGGTTATGTTAGGAGCTTTAATGCTTCTAAACACCTGATTGGATATTACCCTTTATGGTTAACTGCGTGCATCATCGAGAGATAGAAAACAAATAAACAGGCTACATTTCTTATTTTTGATCTGAAATGGTCCGATCCTCCGTTGCTCCATCCTGGAATCGTGTTTCTCCTGTTGGACATGATCTGCCCGTCCCGTCTCAGAGTGTTTTCCTGAGTTTGCAAGGCAAACGAGTGTGAGGATGAGTCTCTGTGACAGAGGAAAATCTTTCAGTGCATTAGGAAATCCTCTGAGGTGTCTCTAGTTACAAATACGTGGATGAAAACAACAATGTGGAGCTGTAGTGACTCAGCAGGGCCTAAACTTGATACTCAGCCAGACAACAACTGGCGGGGTGAAGATTTGCTGCAACAGGAAATCTGTGTGTCACCTGATCTGAAGCAGGCCTTTTCCCTCACAGGAAAATCTGAAAAGGAGAGGAAGAAAACACTTAAGCGAGTCGTAGAAATCACATTAACAGGCGTTTTGAACTAAACTGATCATGTTGTAACGATTTTTTTAACCCTCCCACTGCCCTAATGGGTGTGACCCCGCGAGGAAAGTTGATCATTGAGCAGGGTTGATGGTTTATCCCTTGGGTCCATGTGGCAGGGGTGAGGAGTGAGCACCACCTCATCCCTGTCATGTGAACCTCAAGGGATAAACCATCAATCCTGCTCAATGATCAACTTTCCTCGCGGGGTCACACCCATGAGGACAGTGGGAGGGTTAAAAAATTCCTGGAAATATTAAACATCGCTCACATAGAAAGAAACCCCAGCTCCTGTTTTTCTTGGGACTGTGTTTTATGAGCCTCCACAAAACGACCAGCCTGGGAACACAACTGAAAGATCATTTTAATCTGTGACGCTGTTGTTTTGAAGCCATCAAACTGCCTTGAATGCAGCTTTTTGCTCCTAACCCCACATTTCCTGCTTAAATTAACCTTTGAAGTGTTTTTGTGCTGACGCTGCGCTTTTAAAACTCTTCAAAACTTCTAATTAGTTTGAACTCTTCAGTGAGTGTGATGATGTGCTTCAAAGGCTTCAGGCAGCAGTAGCCAAGGCAAGGACCAATCAGCAAAAAGCTCCGGAAGGCAGCTGATAAATCAATTATCTAAATTGGATTCATTCAACGTAGAAAACATGTCTTAGTGACGGATGAATGTAGCTGAAATGATCAAAGGGTGGCCATTTTTGTATTTATTGTGGTTTTAATCCTTTAATAGCAATGCAATAATAATAATAATAATAATAATTAATGATATACATGACTTGTTCTTTCCCTTTTTGAGTTCTATCTTTGGAATTATTGATTTGCTTATTATATCTGCATCTGTTTAAAAATTCAAAAGTCATGAAAATAGTCCCTTATTAATTAAACTGACAAGATGAATGATGTTTGGACTTAAAAAAAGTGCTTACTTTAACAGATGAAGCAGCGTTCCCGTGCATCCTGCTGCTATAAATAATAATCTGTGTCTAAAAATAACTGCAGGTCTTCAGTAGTGGGTGAGAAACGTTGCAGAGCTTTGAATGTTTAGAGCAGAGCTGTTCAGTCCTCGAGGGCCACACCTGCACACCAACACACCTGGTCTGAATCAATGCAAAGAAACACACTAAAGACAAAAATACATAATAATGTAAAGAAAATGTAACAGTAAATAAAAATATTTATAATGTTTGGACTAATTAGAAAACTATGAAATAATTTTAAATGAATTTTTTTTTCAATTATTAAACAGAGAAAAGAATAAAAAGTCAAGAAAATAAAAGATGTATAAAAATATTTACCAGATCAACTAAACAGGCCTAATGAGATAACTTATTAAAAATAAAATTACTTTATGTCACATTTCATTTGGTAAAAATGTTGAACACTCATCTTTCTGTTATTTACATTAAAACTAGATTTTTTTGGCTCAGTGTTTCATTTATTGAGCTTTTATATTAGTTTCTGTATCTATTTTATTTCAACAGTTCTCCTTCAAATTGTTGCAATAATTAATCCCATCTAAGTGAAGTTACTGGAAGTAAAATTTAAAAAGGAAGTAACTAAAAAGTTGAATACTAAACACAAATGCCAAAGCGACATCTAGTGTGTGGAGGTTGTAGTTGCAACCCTAAAACAAGGTTTCCAGTCGTCAGGATGCCAGGTTCGTTGCCGATACACGAGTTATTATTTTTTAGGGTCAGTCTATTGTAGGCTTCGCCTAAAATCACTCTGGGTTTTTTTTATGGTCGCTCCTCTTCTGAGAAGGATAATGAAATCTTCTGGGCTCAGACTTGTTGAGTCTGCTGTTTTCCGCAGGGTCGTTCTCGCTGTGCTGAGCGGACTGGTTGGCTAACCGTAATGGTGCCCTCTGCTGGCTGGTAGATGTAAACACAAACCCAGTGTCATGCCCGTCAAAATAATGATTTGATTATTTTTTAATTCAAATGTAGCTTTTAAAGGATATACTGTACCTTCATCATGCTCACCTTTAGACGCCCTGTGGAGGTCTTTTTTATTTAAACATAGCTTTTTATTACATTTTTACATATTCAGTCTTTGATTGAACTTTTACTCACCTTCTCTCCTCAAAGTATAGATAATCACGTTTAGCAGCCCTTAGATGTGATTGGTCGAGCTGTCTGGGCTCCATCACTTGATTGGTGGAAAGGACTACAGCTCTCACACACACACACACACACACACACACACACACACACACACACACACACACACACACACACACACACACACACACACACACACACACACACACACACACACACACACACACACACACACACACACACACACACACACACACACACACACACAGTTTGTAACCTTGTTTTTCACCTTCAGCTCCAGAGTGTGTCAGTGTGTAAATTTTAAATTCAGTAAACGAGCATATAATGATCACGAATGAAAAGTTCGGAAAGACAAGGTAGAAATCAGAGAAGCGTTGGGGGGGTGCTGTCAATCATTGCCTCAGTGCCGTTCTCTCAGTCCTCCAGGCAACGCCTTTTTTCGAATTATTTTTCTAACAGGAAGTCTGGTTGAAATAAGTCTCCACCCATGGTGTTACTCTCCCTTTAACACTTCAACCTGCGGAAATGTCTCCTCAGCGTTCATTAGCTTCCACAGGAGTGATTCATCGCTGCATCAAACAAAGCAGCTGTGTTAATGATCTAAAATATGCAGGAAACGTGCTGGAAGCAGACTGCGGTGCCAGACATGTCAGCTCCACCTTACTAAGTCCAACAGGGACTGGACCGGCACTCTGAAGTTGCAAGTCTGGCATTCTGGCCACAGAGGGCAGTGGGGGGTCTGAGTGACACTTCATGCAAAGGGTCATTTTAGCACATACTGGCTCAAGAAAATGATTTTAAAAATTAAAAAGTTGCATAGCCTGCCTTTAAACAAAGACTATTTAAATCTGCTGATAAACCGCGATGATGTGTGGTTCCCATTGCCCTTTTCCTTTCAGATTTCATACAGTCAAAAATTTATTTGACAGAGACTATTTGTGAATCATTTCTCCAGATTCAGAATTGAATAGATAAGTGGATTTGACACATTCAGGCTCATAAACCAATCCTTAATCTTGCTTGCATTGTGCCGGATTACCTAAACCCTTTGCCTATAGACGATACAAATAAACATTGGTTTAATTTGAATTCAGAACTACTATGAAAGCTCAAAAAAGCTTAATACGCTTTCTCTGCTGGTAGGAATTTGCATGCAGCAGCAGCAGCTTATAAATACGGTTTTGTGCAGTGCAATCAAGATGAAGTGGTTTCTATATAACGGGCCTATACTAACCCCGTACACGGGTAGTGTGCATTTTAGCAGTCAAGAGGAACACTTTAATCGAGGCTTAACCCCCCATCTACAATATGTAATACAGCAACTGGAGAGTCCAGCACATGTATTCACCTAAATGTGCTGCTATACACGAATTTATGTGCACATAAACTTGAACTCGCATTAGAAGAACTTGTATACGATGTCAAATAGGAACAAAATATTTAGTAGTAACTTTCTGATAAAATAGTAAATATCTTACTGGTAGTAGTGGACATAGCTCTGTGAATGATCAGCGCTTGGAGAAACAGACTATGGTGCATTCCATTTGTAGTGGAAACTCGTAAATTCCAAAAAAACAAACTACTGGAACGCCCACCGATGTCAACTCTCCTGCTCAGGAAGTCCGAGAATTTTTTTACTCTGACTTCAAGATCCAATATGGTAACTCCCCATATGTCAACATTAGCTGTTGTGGAAACGTGTTTATTTTAAGACACACTTGTAAGGATGCATCAGTGTTACATGTGTAGAGTGTTGGGTTGTATAGAAAATAAATGCCACATAAATACAGCTGCAAATAATAAAAGGTTCACGAGCCTAAAAGGAAAACACACATCATATGGGAATTTTGACTTTTCCGACTATGTTAAAGTAACAATGAGTAGATTCCTGCTCCTCCGCCCTACTGGTTGGAAGTGTATTTACGACTGCGTTAAAAACGAGTAACACTCACATGAGCCAACTAATACTAAAATAAACCACGAAGCAAAGAGATTCACACTGTTTGAAATAAATTATTATTACTTACAAGCCCAGTAGCAACAAAGCTAGGTCACCATCAGTCTGTGATTTTGTAGCCTCCTTTAGCTCCCACAAACTAGTGGCTGCAGTGATGTTCTCTCTGGTTTTAGCTCTTTGCTTCTCCAAAGAAATTACTCTCTGATTTTTACTTCCAGGCTCCGCCATGATACCAACAAGAAAAGCAAGCCTCTTCTTTATCTTTTTCTTGTGCTTTTTGTTGACAATGAAACAAAAAATGCTAACTGTGAGCGTTGCAGCTAACAGCCATAAACGAATAAAAAGTGTGCCCTAGAACACCAACACCTAAGTGCAGTTTTTGGTCAGCATGAGATGCAGAGTTGTGTCAAGTATGAAACGTATCAAGTTTATAAATCTAACAGTCACTGAGATCAATTTTAAAGCTCTAGCTTTAAGTTAAAAAAAACTATTACTTCAACTTGCTGTTAACTCTGGTGGGATGTCTTTCCCAGCTCAGAGCTCCAATTTCTGAGATAAATAGAGTATTAGTTGTGACTGAATTGACAAGCTAATGGCTAGTCTGAAGTGAGGCTAGTTTCAATGTGTTTCTGCTGCCTGGAATCATCTCTAATCTAAAAAATGTAAAAAATTAATTAATTAATTAATTTTAAAAAACACTTCAAGCAAATGCTACTTTATAAACATTTCCTCTACCATAAATTTCTATTACTTAGAGCAGAGAAGTTAGCTGTTGATATTGCAGCACTTCTAGCTGGAATTTCACAACAAATTAGCAGGAATAACCATTCGTTTGTCAATATGAAGGCTGTGAGGCATAAACTGCTATTGAATCTTTGTGACACGAACTGTTTTAAAACACTTTGTAACTTTTCTCATTGTAACTGTTTGATAAAATCTATGTATTCATTGCTATTCACAACAGGCATCCTTAACTTTTAGACCCAAATGCAGCTTTCTGAGCTTGTCCACAATTTAGAGCGAAGATAGGTCACGTTTGTGAGATTCTGGAAGTTCTCTTTGAACAAATTCAAACCCGGGACTGAAAAATCCCACACAGAAAATGGTCACACTTGGAGTTAATTAAATTCAAAGTTATAATAATTTTCCCAAAAATGTTTTAATTATGCTTTTATCTCATTCATTTATGATTGAAACCATGTCTTTTCGTTTAGCATGTGTTTTGTGTGTTCCTTTCTTAACTTTTCCACCTTCCAAAGACTACCTTCGATAATTAGCCTGCAGGTCTAAATCTGGCAGAATCCTCCATTTGACTGATGTGCACTGTCACTTTTAAACGAAAATAACAAAAAAGGAACCAAGCATGTTTTTATGTCCACGTGTGCAGAAGTGTTGACCTCGGCTTTGTTTCATTCTACTCCTTGGGTACGTTTTCTTTTTCATGTAAATAAACAACCTAAGTAGATGCAGAAACTTGTGCTGAATTACGCTACGGATGATGCGGCTTTGGTTCGGCTGATGAAACACTCACTCAGCAGGTCTGTCGCGACAACCTGTCACTTTTGGATGCTGCTTTGTAAATGCAGCCTCGTTTGAGCCGTGTTCAGTTTCTGCAGCATTTTAATGCGACATCGCTGCATTTGAGATTCTTATCAAAGAGCTAGCTATGCGTTTTATTCAGGGTTGTTCAGATGAGTCCACCGACTTGTGGGAGAAACAATGCCTCCACTTGCTGCTCGCAGGTTTATCTCAGGAGGTTGATCTCCAGGAAGTATCAGCTGTGTGGCTCTGCTTTCGCCTCCGTCAGTGCGCCCCAGGGCAGCTGTGGCTACATCGTAGCTCATCCCCACCAGTGTGTGAATGTGTGTGTGAATGGGTGAATGATACACTGTAAAGCGCTTTGGAGTCCTTACTCTGGGAAATATACAAGTGCGGGTCATTTATCATTTCATGCTGAGGTGTCCTCGTCCCGCCATCACAACAGAACGCTTTTCTCTGATTGACTGCTTGTATAAATCCATAAAGTCTGAGTATTTGCAACTTTTCCTGGATTTTATTTATTTTATGATCTTTCATAAAACAATCGGTTTGATGTCATCAGAATTTGATCTATTTAATCTTTTTATCTCCTCTAATGATTTTTATCTTTCTTCCACGTTTTGCTGAAGTTTGGTTTAACCCTCTGATGCATGAATTATGAAATCTCCAACTATGATTTTTTTAACAATTTTTTTCATTCGTCTTTAGGTGTGAATGAAACAAATTTCAACAAATATTTTTTGTAAAATTTTATAATTTACAAATAATTTATTACATGTCCACCTCAGTGGACAGCGTGCATTCTGAGCATGAAATATGGTGGCTTGACTCACTGAAGTCCAAACGGAGGGGCTCAAATGCAATAAAGTCTTCAACAGCTGTGCTTAATAGCAAAAACAAATAAATAACTATTTTGAGTACCTGTCCACTGTAGTGACTGTTATGCATCAAAGGGTTAATTGTGCTGATGAGTCGAAACTCCATCAGAACTGAGAGCATCTGAGAACTCTTTACCTTGTTCTCTCTTCCTCTGCCCCTCTTCCATCCTCCCTACCTCTGCATCGTCTCCCCTCCCCTCCTCTTTGGGTAGTCCCTGGTGATCTGCTGGACTCCGTGCAGTTAATTGGACAAAATAGTTCGAAGCTCTCCCCACCCCCCAGGTCCCCTAATTGCTGGTTTCGTTAGTTTTCTACGTTCTCCCTTTCTCTTTTTTCTTATTGATGGAACTTTTCAGACTTTCCTCTCAGATTTGGTTTTATTGAAATTTTCAAGAAAACGTTCAGTGACAGATTAACCAGTTTCATTTAGTTTTTAATTATTTTGTTTTTAATTCCAACAGTTTGTTTTTAGTTTGGGTAGAAAAACACAATGAAGTTTTGTCCCCAAGGGCACAAAAACACAGCCTGGCAAGCAGTCTAATGTGAATATATAAAATAATTTTGATTCTGTTATTGTAATAATAATAATAATAATAAATTTCATTTATAAAACACTTTATATTTATCTCAAAGTGCTATAAAATTATCGGAGTCCAGAAAGATAACTAGAATAAAATAACACAAAAGTACATTTAGCAATAAGCTTTTCTAAAAAAAAGATGGCTTTTAAGGTTCTGTTTAAAAGTGTCAACAGCTTGTGGGGCCCTCAGGTGGACAGGGAGGGTGTTCCACAGCCTTGGAGCAGCAGATGAAAATGCTGCAGGGAGATCGAGTCCCTCTAAATGATTATAATAACAAAAACAAGGGTAATAATTTCTGAAGTGTATTTATTATTATTATTTTTTTTTTTTTTTTTTTTTTGCATTTTCATCATGGAGCTTCAGAGACTCTTTTGGTTTTCTGTGGTTTTTCAGCAAAAGTAAAGAGTTGAAAATATGGTTGAAATGTTTAATATATCTAAAAGTCTGCACATTGAGCCTGGTTTTATCTACAGTAATCCCTCGCCACTTCGCGGTTCGTTCATCGCGGATTCGCTGCTTCGCGGATTTTTTCTTTGGAGCATTTTTCAGGGGGAATTCGCAGATTCGCGGTATTTTTCACTGATTCGCGGTATTTTTCTATGCGAAATATCAAGAAATTCTTGTTTTTTTTTCATCAATTTCATCATAAAATGCACTTTTTGTAATAAAACTAAAAAAACAAGTAAAAAAAAATTTTTTTCTTGAGTTTTACCCACAAAAAGAGAATGTGATCATACGATAATTCAATAGGGAGCGTGGTTTCACAGACGCGGAAGTGATAGCGTCGGTGAAACGCCGGCTGATCTAGGAAACCCCCGAGCGTTCGAGCGTCAACGAAGTGACACGGAAATGCCGGGCTTTCCAGAAGTAAGTAAGATAACTTACTATGAGCTGATAGTTCGTTGGATTGATCGGTAGGTTGGAAACTCTGATCATGAATCTGAAGAAACGATGAGTGAGTGGTGAGCTGGAAAGGCGACTTCCGTTTATAGCCGCGGTTTGTGACGTAGGTGCAACGTGGAGGGAATCCCCGCGAGGGGCATGCTGGGAGTCCCTACTTCGCGGATTTTCACCTATCGCGGCCAGGTCTGGAACACATCTACCGCGATAAACGAGGGATCACTGTACTGAAAATACAAATGTCATATTTCAAATTTTATTTCTGAAAATTACAAAGGTTTTTAAAGGGATACTTTGCAACTTTATACATTTTCAAATCATATATTTGAGCTATGTAGCTAAAATGACACTTTACAGTGTTAATGCAAGGCCACCCAGCCCCTTTCACCCCCTGAGGCCAGAATATTCCACTTGCAACTTTAGACTGGCGGGCGCTCTGACTGACATGTCTGGCGCCGCAGTCTGGTTCAAGCACGTTTCCTGCATGTTTTAGATAATGAACACAGCTGATTTATTTAATTTAGTAAGGCACCACTCCTGTAGACACAGTGGGAGGCATGGGAGACATTTCAGCTGTTAGATTAAGGTGTTAAAAAGACGAACGCACAGCGAGGGGTAGAGTTTTGGTTTATGTTCTACAAATGGACACTAGGGGGTGCTAAAAACAAGCCTAAACTGCTTAGTTCCCCTTTAAGTGACTGCTTTCTATGTAACTGGATTTGTATTGCATTAAAGTGATAAAATTTGTCTAATTATCATATTGTTGTCATACATAATTTGAGCTGACTATAGCCTTTAAATTCTGAGTTAGATTTCCTTGAGTGCAATAAAACCTTTCTCATTATTTCTACACATTAAAGTTAAAGTCCCATTAGTCATCATCACTTACTGGTGAAATTACATCTCTGCATTTGACCCATCCCCATGGGGAGCAGTGAGCTGCAGCAGTGGCTGCTCGGGATCTATTTGGTAGTTTGACCCCCCAATCCAACCCCTTAAAGCCGAGTGTCAAGCAGAAGGCATTGGGTCTCATTCTTAAAGTTTTTGGTTTGACCCGACCATATTTAATCCCCGATCTCCCGGTCCCGAGGGACACTCATACCACTAAGCCACTGAGAAGGTCATGAACAACTTCCTGAAATTCTAAATCTGTGTTTTTAAACCTAAATCACCAGCTGGAGCCATTGTTGCACCTGTCTCTCTCAGGAGGCCCCCCTGATGTTGGCAAGATGCTGGGTGGGGAGGAGAAGGAGGAAGACCCTGACGCAGCCAAGAAGGAGGAGGAGCGACAGGAGGCGCTGAGGCAGCAGGAAGAGGAGAGGAAGGCCAAATATGCCAAGATGGAGGCTGAGAGAGAAAGTATGAGACAAGGCATCAGGGACAAGGTATGATGTTGGACTGGATCATCAGAGAGCCACCTCAGAACTTGCGTGATTATTTTTACTTTTCATTTTTTTGCTTTTGTGTTATTTATAACTTCCGGTTTAAAATAGATCAGTGGAGAATCAGGAAGCTGCTCAGAAGTGAGAGTAAAAACTGCAATTTTTACACAGAAGCACCAAACAGACGACTGATTTAAACACATAACTCCTGTTAAACACAAAGCTGAGGATGCTTGTGAGTTCTGCAGCTCAGCGCTAATTTTTCTGTGTTGTTCTTTAAACAAAAGTTCCATCTGAATCAGCAGTAGCTTTAAAGTTCTGTTTTGGCTCAGCTCCACTTGGTGTCGGTTTATTGTCAGAGTTGCCTTCTCCAGAAACCTGCAGTCCTGCTGTGTTTGCAGAGTGTCGCTGCGGCTTAAAGACAAATCTGACAGGAGAGCTGTGAATCAGAGCTCGTCTCCTAACTTCTGGAGGGAACAGAAGGAAAAAAAAAACACTTTCCAGGAGTGGGTTATAAAGAAGTTTTAGTCCTTCACTGTAGTTTGCTTTATTGTGTTAGATATGGTGAAAATATAGTTTATGAATGGCATTTAAACCAGATATACCATCTTACTACTTGTTTTGGGGCGGGGCCATACAGGTAGTTGCGCCCCCTGAAAACCAAGTTAGGGCCAGATGTGGCCGCTGAATTCCCACGCTCCTTTATCTTCTACAAAAGCAAAGGCCCATGCATCCAACACATTTAAAATTCACATGTGACCATTACACAAACATTTCAGAAAAGACAAATTTTCAAACAGGTTTCACAGTTATTGTTTCCAATTTTATTGTGTTAGAAGGTATAATGAACTGTCACTCAGACCCCACTGCCCAGTGTGGCCAGAATACCGCACCTGCAACTTCAGAGTGCCGGTCTCGTCCCTGTTGGACTTGGTAAAGTGGAGCTGACATGCCCGTGCTGGAGTGTTTTCATCTGTGGCTTGAGCCCAAGTGCATGTTTTAGGTCATGAACACAGCTGATTTATTTGATTTAGTAATGAATCACCCCTGTAATGGGGGCTGAGAAGACATTTCAGCAGTTAGATTAAGGTGTTAAAAAGAACGAACACACAGCGAGGAGAGGAGTTTTACTTTCTATTTTACTAGCGGGCACTAGGGGGTGCTAAAAGCAAGACAAAACTGTCTTGTATCCCTTTAACTTCCTGTTGCTGTTTCAACAAAACACGTGCAAAATCTATTAGGATTTGTACTTTTTAATAGTGAGCCTCAGTGACATGTATGTTTATTTAAATTTTTATTTCTTAAATAAATTATTAAACCAATTTCAAATAAATGCATTTATTGGCTTTAACATGACTTGATTAAAGAAGACAAATGTTATTTTTTTAAGGGGGCTAGGGGATCCTCTACCCCGGTGAGGGCCAACAGAGTGCCCCCCCCCCCCCCCCCCCCGGGCCACCCTTTGGAAGTGTTTGTGTTGACTTCCAATTTTTCCTGAGTCTACGGGGAATTAACCAAATCATTCCTGCTGGAGAGCTTCTGTAGTTTATGAAGCTGCATCATCATGACTCGTTAGATTTGAGTCATTTAACTTAAATTTGACCCTTTTGTCCGTCAGCGTTTAACTTATTAGACCCAACAGCCCAAACGAGAAACAACTCTTCTTCTGAAGCCAAATAAGAGTAGAAACAGAACATTTTGATGCCCATTTATAAAACATCGTCTTTTACACTTCTGCTTCTGTGTTTGACCTCCAGTATGGGTTGAAAAAGCGCGAAGAGGCTGAAGCCGAGGCAGCAGCTGCTGCAGAGCAGCCTGCGGAGGGCAGCTTGACCCGACCCAAGAAGGCCGTGCCGGCCGGATGTGGCGATGAGGAAGAGGAGGAAAGCATCATGGACACAGTGATGAAATACCTGCCAGGCCCACTGCAAGACATGCTGAAGAAGTAGCTGAAGCTAACATTATGTAGCGGAGTTTATGGGCTGCATTCACTAGGCTGGCTCGAATCAGGCTTTTGTTGTTTTTTAAATAAAGTGTAACCTTAGTACATGGGGGGGGGGGGGGGGGGGGGGGGGCGTTAGAACTCAGTGAGGTGTTTAAGTTTTGGGCCAAATCAAAGTTTTTCTAGCTGAGAAAAAAATAAGATGAACCAACAGTGTGAGCCATCAGACCAAACTGACTCAAGATCAGCCAGGTGAATGCTACCTTGACTCCAGCTGTATGTTTGACGCTAACAACACGCAGAGGGCCAAAGATGAACATTCGATGGTTTATCCTTCTATTCCGAGAAGTTTGAAACTTCTCTTTCTCTCCTCTGTGTTAGCTGCACAGCATTCCTGCAGCTCAGAAAAAACCACGTAACCACTATGGTCAACTCAATTTGTACATAAATACATCACGCGCCTCACAGGGAGGCAGAATTATCACACAAAATCTATTCTATCGCTATAAAAACACTTGATAAGCCATATTTAGAGAAAACTAAACGTCATTTGTTGTCCTGTGCTTCTAAAGTTTTGGTTATGTGTTGAAACATGTCTGAGATTCCTGTGAAACTTTGCACAGTCCCACGTTCTCTGTAAAAGTTGTCTGTCTTCCAGGCACACTCCCACATGGATGTTCATATTGTACAGTGTTCTCTTCCTCGGCGTACCTCCTGTGTCTTGCATGCCATTTGTCTGCACAGTTTGTTGTGTGAATATGTATCCAAACCCACTTATTGATCCATTTATCACATTTTCTCGTCATGCAAAAATAATATAAAGGCAATAACTCCTACGTTTAACTGTGTCTCCACAACCACGTTGATATAACCATGAACAATAATGGTAATATTAGTTAAATAATAAATGTATGTGTGTGTGTATTCAAGGAACTAACTTTGATTCGCTGTTGATTTAATATTTTTGATGAAGAGCGACCACGTAGCTGTTCACACAACAGCTAGAACCTTAAGCTTTTAGCCATAAAACCACAGATGAAACCGTACGGATATCTTTACGATCAGGGTGTTTTAGAAGAGGGGAGGATGCTGAGGGAAATCTGAGGGAGGTTTGTAGTTAGGATTAGCAGAAATAACATGGGAGGAGACACGTTTCAGTGACAAATGGGCCACTTTCCCTTGATCACACAATGTGAAGCAACTGCCGCAGCTCGCCCATTGATTTTGTTTTACTGGAATAAAGAAAGAAGGAAAAGTTGATATGATGGTTTATAGATGAGAGCGATGCAGAACGGCGAAGAGCAATAAGGGATTAACGTGTACGTTTCTGCTTGAGACTCAATAAAAATCTTGCTCAGATGTTAACATGTTTTCTTTTTCACATTTAGATATATAACCCTGATCAACATCATCTGATGAAAAATGTTTTATTTCCTTTATCAAACAAAATGTAGTTTTAAAGCAAATACTCTGTTTATGTAGTAATCTTGTTTTATATTACAGAATATGTTGTACATCAATTTTTTTTATTCAGTAAAAACAAGTTTTTATGTCTTGGTAAAGTTACATTAACATTTCTACAAAAAAGAAAAAAAACTGTAGGGGGACATTTTCCCCACATGAACCAGAAAAATACTATTAAAGAATAAACATTAAGTATGAGAATAGTTTGTAGAGAAGACTTTTTAAAATGTATGTAGCCTATTGAAATATTTAATTAGGACATAAATATAAATTAACCAAATATCTACATTTAGTGCCTACAAATTTAAGAAATCACTCATTTCTTCAGTTATGTGCGTAGATATGGCAGCGACCACTTTTGATTAATAATCTTTATCAAATGTCCATTTCCATTGTTTGACCACTAGGGGGCATCTCAGTGACAGAAGTGGCAGAAAGGGAAAATGATTGTAATTCCTCAGTTTCACCACTGGGTGTCACTGTGGCATCTACAGGGTAGAAAGGTCTGCCACACGGGAAGTAAAGAAAAACCTATTTAGATGCAATAATAATGCAAAGGCAAATTAAAATGTTAATCTTTATTAAACCAATGAACACATTCAACCAACAAAAGTGTTCTACTACCAAAAAAAATCAGTCAAACAACAAAAAAGCTGAAAAACTCAAACACAAAACAAGACTAATGAATAGTAAGGAGTTCTCTTTCAAATTCAGTGAAGAATGTTTACATCCATCATCACCATTTAAAACACAGGCAGGGTTTTTTAAATGAAGCAGTGGTACTAAATAACTTCACAGATGACCCACTAACACGCTGCCTGACTCATACCACGCTCATTCCTGGTGGGGTTTTATATTACATTGACAGTCGCAGAGTGAACAATAAAGCATGAGATGGAATTAAAAATAAAACACATGTAAAACCGTTTTTATTTTACAATGTTAGTTTTTTTTTTTTAAATAATGCTTTAAATACTGCCAAATATTCTCAGTTCAACATAAAGCTGTCGGAGCCGGAAGCAGCTCATCCTTGGTGTGAACCTTTCCATTAATCACGTATTTTTAAATAATAACCCATCAGTGCTTAATGTGTAAAAGGATTTTGTATGTAATTATTTCTTTATTTAAAAAGGAGGATATTAAATCTGGAACCAGCAGTTTGATACTGTCAAACCACACCTGGCTGAAGGCCAAACACAAATCTGCTCTAATATTTGAGGGTTGTCGGCTTTAACGTTGGATTAACACAGCTAACTTAATTAAAGTGCAAGTCACCCCCACCAGAGTATTACTCTACTCCCACTTCCTGTTTGAAAAATGCAACAAATGCTGTTGCCTAGCAGACCGAGAGGGCGGAGCCGCTAACAAATACACACACACACACACACACACACACACACACACACACACACACACACAGGGTCACAACGACATTGTGACATCATATGGTACCAGCTAACGTTCTAGGGTACCTCTTAGCCAATAGCGATGGCAGATTTAAATTCAAATGCAGTACAGTTTTTACCTGACAACGGCACAACACAGACAGTTTTAAGCCGGGCGTACACCGTGCGACTTTTTCACTCGCAGCGTTCAGCTTCAGCTCAAACTGTACGACTTCCTCGCAGAGCAGATCTCACGAGTCATGCGCTCACACTGCACGACCCAGTTCTCGCATGCGACCTGACTGCTCACACTGTACGTCTGGTAGCAACACGTCGGCCCTAAAAATATGCTAAAAATAGCAGTTTTTACTCAACACGTCAGACTTTTTTGTCTTGTTTTGCCTGTTGTCCTTCGGGAGTGCTGCAGGAGGACACACAGGGATTTATGGGGGTTGGATGAGGAAAACGAAATAAAGAAAGTAAATCTGTGTTTTGTGATCAGTTTAATTTGACATGAACACGACAAACACGCTTTCTTGACAATCTTTGTGAGTAAAAAAACGTGTAGAAACAAAAACGAACAGCGTGTGTTATTAGGGGAATAGCGAGCGGCGTTGATGCAGGATTGCGCATGCGCCGTGAGCGGTTCTGATACATTTTGGGTCGCAGCTGCTCGCAGCGCTGCTTCAACAGTGTGATACCCTCACGAGGGACGAGCAAAATATTAAACACGCCAGAAGTCCGTGCGACCTCACGACTGCTGATCGGCAGCTGGTCACGTGGTGTTAATCGCCTCTCGTAACCCCCTGTACACTACACGACCGCTCGGCGCAAAACTCGCCCCGATGTCGTGGCTTCTCGCACGACTGGAAAATCGGCTCAAAAAAGTGAAAAAGTCGCACAGTGTACGCCCGGCTTTAGGCAGAAAATTTTAATTTAAACTAAAATGCACTAAAATGCTAAACTACACGTGTCTGCAGCACGATTAGACACACATTTAAATAGTTTATCAGTAAAAATAAGTTTATTTGGGGGTGACTTGCTCTTTAAATAATGTTCGTATAGAATATCTTATTATAAGGAAAGGCATTGCATTGCTGCATATTATGGAAATAAATTATCTTTTAAAGTGTTTTTCTACTTTAAATAACCCAAGTTATCTAAATTATCAATATTTTATGTGTACAGCAATAAAGGATAAACTACATGATACATCTGCTGAACCGAACCCATTTTATTCATTTCATAGAGCTGGAAAAATAAAAGGCACGCCGGAGTTCGCACTCCGCTATAATAATAACCATCGTCTTCCAAAATAGGACCACATTTAAAACTAAAACAGGATTAAAGGCACTTGTTGTGGTGTTGAAGGATTTAAAATAATGTTATATCCTGTGATTGATTGGTTTGCATGAAGAGTCTAAAATCAATGGGGAACTGCAAACTTTACAAAACAACCATTATCATCTCACGTTGTGCATGCACGGAAAACACCGAAGGATGCTGCAGATTTCAACGGAGTCCTTCGACATTTTTACCAAACAACTGAACCTGCTGCAGTGCACCGCCGGTGGGTTGGAGGCTGCCAAAGGGTTCACAGATGATTGGAGGAGGTTGAAGGTAGACCAGATTTCTACACATTCGTCCGACACTTGGGGAAGATGGGTCCTCCCTCAAGCCTTCTCTTTCTTACTGCAAAAGGAGAACGTGTATTAATTTAATCACTACTACTTCATTCACATCAAATGTGCAACACAAAAAGGAAGATGGATACAAGAAAGGGGAAAATGTTATCCTAATGTTTTTAAAAGTTGGCGGCTGCAAAAATGAAGATAAATGAAAAGGCACAAGACAGATGTGAGACACTGTACCGGGCTGGATCAACTCTAATATGGGCCCAGAAAGTAAATGAAACCCTGATTACAGATAATGAAGCATTAAGGGCCTTAAATTTAACATTCAAACCTAAAAAAAAAACATGAAAAAGACTCTAAAGTGAATAAAAATGCAAGAATTGCTTTGAGCATTAAGAAAAAAAAGTTTTACGAGAAAGCATGAACTCGTTTCCAAAAGAGAGAATCCAGATCCTTTAAAGGTCTGCTTTGTTCTCAGAGTAATCCAGCTCTAGAAGTGCAGTCAGTGTTTAGATGGGTAGAGAGAAGAGACGGTGCTGGAACAGAGTGAGGCAAATTAATAAAAACAACAGAAGGATGGGAAAAACGCCAGCTCAGAAACACCTTTGAAACTAGGCGAGTGTGTTTGCTCTGAGAAAGTGAATCACTAAACAACCGATTTCTGCAGTTTTGCAAAAAAAGCAAAAGAAGACGAAACATCTGTAGCCTTGAAAAGACAGTGATGACAGGAGGGATGAAAAGAAGGAAAGGGTGCTGCAGAGAAACAACAGAAACCCTTGGAGGAGGATGACAGGAGGTGGCAGAGGCTCTGGCAGTCTAGAGAAGAACCAGAAGAAGCTGCTGGCAGAAGAAAGTCGTCTGAGCGGTCAAACACAGTTGTGTTTGGGTTTTACTTTGTCTTGGACTTGAACTTTTTCCCGAAGGCTCGCTCCAGCTCGGGAACAGAGAGGGTGAAGGTGATGGAGCCGTCTGATTCGGACCTGACCACGCGGGCTTAGAGACGAGGAGAGGGTGAAATAAAAACAGCACTAGTTATGACACTGATAATAAATTAAAGGTCTGACTTTCCTGGACAGGAATACGTATCATGAGCAGCCTGAGAAATGTCAAGTTTTGAAAGACAGATACAAGATCTTCCAGGAAATCGCAAGTTCCCACTCAGTAACACACTCAAGAGTACGAATCCAACAGTTAATGGCAACGATTTTAATAAAAATCGTAGGCAGTTGATTTGACACTCAGTGACTTTTCATGTTTAGCCTGCATGAAACAGTCAGAGTGACCGATTAAAATCAGAAATAATCATTTAAAAATTATTTTTCAATGTTCCACACCTTTAAACTTCACTTTCTGACCCTGTTCTGTGATATAAAGTAGGTAATCTTTTAGAATTTATATCTCCTTTAACTCACTCCCCTGGCTTCCACATGAAAACAAATATGAGCCTAGAGCGTTGACCTACAGATATGTGTATCCACAGGAGTATCAACGAGAATGCACTACGGGGTTAGCACACCAACGAAGAAGATGAAGAAGAAGGAGGAGGAGAAGGAGCTGGTGTTTACTACCAAAACAAGCATCGAAGGTGACTTCTCATCTGCCTTCTACTTCTCAAAGAAAACGTAAACAGTTTAAAAGTCCTCCTGCAAAACTCTCCGTGAGGCGTTTACTGCCGTCGAGCAGAATTTAAATCGGAGACGCGTTTAAAAGACGGAGAGAGCTTGTACTAGGTCAGGTAAATACTGAGTAACTTCTTGTATTTTAGAGAATTGTAACCAAAATGTAATCAAATAAAAGAAATAATAGTGCAGATAGCGGTGGTATGCTGCAGTTACCGTAGGCCAACATGGTGCTAACTCGAACAGCTTTGAATAAATGTCAGTCTGTAAACTTCAAACTAGTTATGAAAGAGGAAGAAGGGGAACTAGAAAAGGTTTATTTTTTCTGTATTGGAGCTGAGTGATTAGTGTATTGTTAAATCTGACTACTGATTTAGCTCTCTGTGCGATTATGAGTTGTGGCTTTCAGCTCCTTCCAGAAGGAAGCAGGAGCTATAGCCGTTTTCCAATATCTCCTCCTCCTCCTCCTCCTCTTCTCCTTGATGCTACATGCTACACACCACAGCTCAGTAGCTGTAAAGGTGACTGAATTATATCCGTTTTGTGTTTGATCATGGCTGTGGTAGCCATCTTGAATTACACATCCAATGATTACCTTCTAAAAAGTTCAAATCCTTTTTCTTGACCAAAATTCAACAAATGAAGCATCTAAGATCATTTGTTACTGAGACACAAGCACGCTGAAATGGGAACAATTCTTTGTTACATTTTGTTCTCTCCGAGGCACCCAGCCTTTTCTTGGTGCTGATGTCATAAGTTAGGAAGGAGTTGTTTTTGTTGGCCGAGGCTCTCTGCTGGTCCCGCTGAGTTACCAGCTGATGATATCAGGGCTATCCTTCTATAAGACGATGACTGAAGTAGAACTCCAGCAGATATAGTGAAGATAAGGTGACAAACGCCCCCCCCCCCCCCCCCCCTGCCAAATGCAGCTCTGCTGAGAGATTAAACGCCGTCCAACTCCAGCTAAATGAGGCAACTCTTGTTTTATAATGAAATGCAGCTTCATATTCCCAGATAAGGTCATTAATGAACACAAGGAGAGCATTGATGTTTGCACGAAACCCACCCAGGTCGTTGTTGTTCATCATGGCGTTTGAGCCTCTGAGGCGCGGCCCCTGTTGAGTGAAGTGATATCCAAACTTCAGCAGCGTGGTGTTTTTCTCCAGTATGCTGGCGATCTCCATCTCAACTTTGTTTCCCAGAGGCTGGCTCTGGAGTTGGGATGGAGGAGCGGAGGGATGAAATCACGGGGAAATGAGACATTAAAAAAAACAAAGGGTAGAGATGTGACAAACAGCTTTAGTGCCACTGCTAATGATGGTGAAAAAGGACGGAATTTCAGAGGAAACCAATGTGTGTTTTTGTCTTGATGTTATAATTTAAACAACGGATGTGGAAAAGATGGAAAAACATTTTTGGAAGGAATAAAAAAATAAAAGTGAGCAGTGGGTATAACTCTGCTGTATGACACACCTTGAAGCTATCTAAGTGCTGGAACGGCACTGGTTTTCTAAACTTAAAGAGCAAGTCACCCCCAAATCAACTTATTTTTACTGATAAACTATATAAGTGTGTCTAATTGTGCTGCAGACCCGTGTAGTCAATAGTTTTGCGCTTTAGTGCAGTTTAGTTCAAATTAAAATTTTCTGCCTAAAACTGTCAGTGTTGTGCCGTTGCCAGGTAAAAACTCTGTACTGCATTTGAATTTAAATCTGCTATTGGCTAAGAGGTACCCTAGAACGTTAGCTGGTACCATATGATGTCACAATGTCGTTGTGAGCCTGTGTGTGTGTGTGTGTGTGTGTGTGTGTGTGTGTGTGTGTGTGTGTATCTGTTGGCGGCTCCGCCCTCTCGGTCTGCTAGGCAACAGCATTTGTTGCATTTTTCAAACAGGAAGTGGGAGTGGAGTAATACTCTGGTGGGGGTGACTTGCTCTTTAATCTGCCCACAGAGACACGTGTGTGTGTGTGTGTGTGGGGGGGGGGGGGGGGGGGGGTACGGGACTGGCACCTGATTGTCGATTTTCAGCTCAGTTAGCGTGTTGTTATTCTGCAGCGACTCGATGAGAGCCATGACTCCAGCTCCCGTTATGAAGTTGGACTCGACATTCAGACTCTTGAGGGTCGAGTTCACCTTCAGCATCTCTGCCAGTGCCTGAATCAACACAACACACACGTCACCTTAGATCCAACTTTGGTTTAGAGACATTTCCTACAGCAGACTTCAGTTCTGTTCTGAACAGGTAAAAGGTGTCTGTTCACTGACTCACAAATGCTACAGGGTCGTTGCTCCTGGTTCCTACAATACTGAACCTCTCAACCACCGTGTTCTTCATCAGAGCTTCGGCATACGCCTTCAGAGTTGGGATGGGAATATTCTGGATTGGAAGAAACACAGATTGTAACAGGTGTTTTTGAATTTCCAGTAATTGTTCATTTCATTTATTTGTTTGATCATTTTGCATTTTGTAATTACCATTCTTGTGTCCAGCTAGCCTATTTGGGTTTGTAGTAAAATTATTGATTTAAATCTGAATCTGACTCTATATGTCCCGGTTCTGGCTCCCTGCCTCATCACCCCTAACTCCTCCACCTCAGATCCAAGCCTGCCCTGAACTCCGCCAACCAGCCTACATCACCCTCGTCACTTTCCTCAGACTATACCAACTCCAGGATTCCATTACCCAGCATGCACCACATGTTTTCCTGCTCACGTCATCAGCCCGGACTATATCAGGCAGTGCAGACTTTCCCTCGTGGCCCAGTCATCGATTCAGTCGTTTCCAGAGCCTTCCAGTCCAGCCTGTCGTTTACCAATCCTGTTGATTTCCCGTAAATCCCTTTCCATGATTCTGGAACCGCGGCGGCACGAAGCTCTCATTTCCTTTTGAGCTATATAACTGTGTGTCTGTCCAAACCCACTGGCAGTCACTGTGCTTGGGTCAAAACACAACCAAACTCACGCTTTTGTCTACTCTGTTCTAGCTAGTAACTGGATTAGGATTATTCCCATTGTTTAGCACTCTGAATTTGAATTTGTATAAAAATAAAGCAAAGTGAACTCCAGGTGGTTTCAGCTACTACACTGTAATGATGTAAACATAATTTTGTTTCTGAAATGACAGAAAAACATAATTTTGTGGAACTTTCTGGGGTAAATGAATAATTTTAAAGCTTTTAAAACAGGACAAAGTTCTGACCTTTATGTTGTTGAGGTTAACCTCTACCAGGTCAGGATCATTCCTCTTTACTCTCATCAGTGTTTCCTCCACATCAGTGGCGTTGGGCTCCTCATCGGGGACGGGTTTATACTGGGTGCACTGGATCACACCTGAAGGCAACACAAGGAGAGGAGCTAAAATAAGTCCAACTTCCAAGGAGACTTTAAACACGATACCTTGTCAAATATATTTCATTTATTATTCTTCATAAAGATGACAAGTTTCTGTAGAGTGAGGGAAGGTCTAAACCAAAGTCACCATTATTTTCATGGAAAAGCTATGAGTGATCGGTCATAATTTGTGGTCAAGATGAATATTTCTTCATTCATTCTGAAGGTTTTTCTTTGGTCTTTTCACTCCTTTTCAGTGACTGACCATCTGTCCGTTAAACCTCTTCAAAGCCTGAATTATTTATGGAATCCATGATAAATACCCAAGTAGGGCTTGGCAATGAATTGAAAATGTATCGTTATCGAAATTTCTGACACTTATCGTGATCATTTTTCCCATGTCAATAAATCTGATAATAAAAAAATGAAAAGATGTGTGTAGGTTGGCAACATTCGTGTCCCTTAAGAAGCTGTACCACCATGAGTCACGTAAAAATGTGACACAACGTAATACATGTGACAGCCCCATCTAGTGGATAACTTTTGTTTCTGTGCATACCTGTAGTCATCGTCCATTTATCGTTATCGAGGTGAAATCCTCAATATATCGTGATATTGATTTTAGACCATATCGCCCAGCCCTATACTCAAGATAACACCACTTGATGTTCTTATAATTCTTCTTACGGATCAAAATGGTGATCATGACGATAGGGGGCAGTACATACCTAAATCATTGCAAGCAAGCCGTATTTTTGTGTTGGAGTAAGACCTTCCCAACTAATGGCCATTGGGGTAAAAAAAAATCCCTGAGATCAGATTCCCTTTCATCACTGGCAATGAGCAAAGAGGTAAATGTGTAAAACAACATTTATGAATGACAAAAGTTTTGTAACCATTTGTTACAAATCAATAAATGCATTTTGTCCTCACAGGCTCACGTAGAAGGAAACATGGCGTCTAATATGGCGTCCCCCATAGAGATAGATCTGCACCCATGTATTTTAGACTCACTTTTATGGTTATGTATTACAAAGTTAACAATATTTTCAACCATTAAATTCATTTTTAACCACATTTCAATGAATATTTCCTGAAATAAAAAGTAAAAACTACACATTGTCTCTTTAAGATTGGGACAATAGGCCAGGGGTGGTGTATGCTTAATAATGCACTAAGTAACGTTAATAAGGGGACTTTATTGTAAAAAGTTACTTATAAATGTAATGTTTTAGTCGTAAGTGTATAAATATATTGATGTGTTCTGGTGTATGTAAATACGTAGATCATTATTGACGGTCATGTAATCATGGGTGGGGATATAATTTCATTAGCTGCACCTGCACAGGTGACATCGGAAAGGCAGAGTGGGTGAGTGGGTTGCCGTACTTTTGTTGACCGCCACTATTTGATCGCTGTGATAGTTTTTCCTTTGATTATTTTGAGCATGTTACAGTATACTCACTTCATTGCTTTAATCTTAATAAAGTTATGAAAACATTTTTGGAATCTCAGCGCGTCAAGACGGCCCAATCTCAGCCTCTCGAGCGCCTTTTTTGTTCCCTAACATCGCTGCAATGCCCAGTTTTAGGTTTTCCCCTAAATTTACAAACACGTCTTTCAGATTGCGTTTTATCGTTTTACGGCCAGACACTTCCTTGGCCTCCGCTTCCTAAATTTTAACCACAATATGCTGTCATGTACAATGAGTGGACAGAGAACTAGTGAAAAGGTTCTAACTAAAATAAATAAATAAATAACTCAGAGAAAATAGAAATAAAACCACTTTGAAACAACGTTAACCCTTTAACGTCCACAACAAGGAAATTTTTGTTTTGAGTGCTTAGGGTAACGATATCATAAGATATTTGGTGTAGTAGAAGTTTAGTTTTGTTTAGCAACATCCAAAGGGTTCAAATGAGGGCAAGAAGTCCAGTTAAACCCTTTGGATTTTGTTTCTCAGTAATATTCAGTACAGGTTTCAATACAATACAGGAAGTAAAATATGCTCTACCATGCACCCTAAAAATGGTTTAGTGTGGAAAAAATAATAAGTTACTACAGTATATTCCTGTGGTTTAATTGGTTTAGTACCTATTCTACATGAGGAGAAGACTTCTACTCATTCTAAATACTGTATTGATTTCATATAATAAAACTGTTGGTACTGGATCACTGACCTTTATAATGAACTTGCCAGACAAGCACGAAAAACAAAGCGGCTGAAGATCTGAACATGTAGTTCAGAGCTGACCTTCTTTATCTGCCAGTCATATTTGGAAGCTACATACTTTTCTGCTTAGAGATGGAGGAGAAGCTATACAATGAGCCCAGTGGCTTTTAAAGTGTGTGTGGGTGTGATGGAGGGATAAAAGACATCTGTACAATAGTTTATAAGATGAAATATAAACAGATATTTCATAGGGACTGCACTCCTGGAGGAGCGTTAGTATGACAGGATCCATTTACGGACTCTACTTGTTTCATTTGCTTGAATATGTGCATCTATGGCTGAACTTGTTTCAAAACACAAGAAATTTTACTTTTAACTAAAAGTATTCCATAGAGCAATCTAGAATGTGTGTTTGTTTTATACAAAAGTCCCGTCTGCAGTGCTGTGAAAGAGTTGTTGCCCTTTTTCAGAAAGATTTGTAAACAATGATCAAGATAACCTGAGTTAATTTCAAAATGCAGTTTTCACAAAATATTTCATTTCATACAGGTGGGTTCCAAGATGATTTAAGGTCAAAGGTCGGATATTAAAGGTCTGGAACACTTTTTTAATCAATACACTTGCAGTGGTGTCGAGTAGGAATGAACGCCTTGTAAGCCTTACTCGGACAGGAAGTCCTGTTGCACCATTTTCAGTAACTAGAAATGACCCACATCACAGCTGAGCTTCAGACGACGGGATTCGGAGTCTTATTTACCGATATTTGAACATCTCGCCTCAGATTGGATAACAGCAATGCGACTCTACCGCTGACTTGCAATGTTGATGTTTTATCTCCACAAATAACACAAGCCTGGAGGAGTTCTGCTGTGTGGTGGAATTGCTAATGGTTAGCTTCTACTAGCCATGATTTTCTCTGCTGTTTCCTCGATGCTAAAACAACAACAGCCTTCCCTGTCATGAGTCAAGATGGAGGAGTTCATGATTGTTAAGTGACAGTGTTACATACACTGTGGGGGCGACTGTGGCACAGGAGTTAAGTGCTCTTGCCCCGTAATCAGAAGGTTGCAGGTTCGAGCCCCGCTTAGTCTGTCGCCGTCGTTGTGTCCTTGGGCAAGACACTTAACCCACCTTGCCTGCTGGTCTTGGTCAGAGGGACCAGAGGTGCCAGTGCTCGGCAGCCCCACCTCTGTCAGTGCGCCCAAGGGCAGCTGCGGCTACATCGTAGCTCATCCCCACCAGTGTGTGAATGTGTGAGTAAATGGGTGAACGACTTATTGTGTTGTAAAGCGCCTTGGGGGGGGGGGGGGGGGGGGGGGGTCCAGGACTCTAGAAGGCGCTACATAAAATACAGGCCATCTACCATTTATTTACCATACAGTACAGGCCAAAAGTTTGGACACACCTTCTCACTCAATATGTGTTCTTTATTTTCATGATCATGACCAATTACAAAGGGGCCAACAAGTGCTAAACACCTCTGGGAACTCCTTCATGACTGTTGGAAAACCATTTCAGCTGACTACTTCTTGAGGCTCATCAAGAGAATGCCACGCGTGTGCAAAGCAGTAATCAGAGCAAATGGTGGCTATTTTGAATAAAATAGAATAAAAAACATGTTTTCAGTTATTCACCTTTTTTGGTTGAGTACATAACTCCACGCATGTTCATTCGTAGTGAGAATCCACCAATGGTCATGAAAATAAAGAAAACTCATTGAATGAGAAGGTGTGTCCAAACTTTTGGCCTGTACTGTATATCTGTCGGGAGTTTCACCATCTATTATCTATCAGTAGCTAATGCATGAGATAGGTGTAGAAGACTACTTTCATGTTCAGACTGCATGAAAAACTCAAGAGTTGTGTTGTAAAGCGCCTTGGGGGGTAGTAGAACCCTAAGAAGACACTATACAAATACAGGCCATTTACCATAATATGATGTTTTCTCTCTGATATGCAGAATAAGTTTTACTCTAGATGTAACAGTACACACACACACACACACACACACACACACACACACACACACACACACAGCCAGCATAGTATTTTCCCAAGTCTTTTTTTTTAAGATTCCAAAATTGAATAAATGAGACACCCCCTGCTCCCCTTCCCCTATTGTTGAATCATGACCTCTGACCTTAACTTTAACCAAGTGAGGCCTAGGGTACTTTAGATGGTGCTCTGGGTTAATTTAATCTTGGATTTCTTCATAACAAGAAATGATGTGTTGCTTTTGAGATTTTTTTGCATTTAATGTGGTCATCTTTATCACCTCAAGGTTTAACAAATGATGTGTGTGTGTGTGTGTGTGTGTGTGTGCGCGCGCGTGCGTGTGTGTGTGTGTTTCTTACTGTTGAGGCCTTGCTTGTTGACTATAGTGCTGCTGGCCAGGGCCTCGTAGTACTGCTGGTTACTCATCAGAGTGTGCATGCCCAGGATGGCTGGAAAACCACACAGTGGTAAAATGAAAATCAACTGAATAAATTGAAAAAGGAAAAAAAAAAAAAAACAATAAAAGAAAACTGAGTTCGAGTTTGTATTTTAAAGACTTCTCCAAATTTTCCATGTCTATATTAACGGCCCAGAAGCACTCCATTATCACAAGCACATCACTGAGATGGTAAAGTCAACACATTTTCAAGAATTCAATATTAAATTCAGATGGTTAGCACATATGATGCAGGTGAGCATCTGATTTGACTATTATGGCTGCAGACTCACTAGGATATGTTAATCTTCTCAGTAAACCAACACATTCTTGTTTTGCTCCAACAGCAGGATACCTTGAGATGATTTCCGACCAAGGAGTTGGTGAAAGCACAACAAACTGTCAAGATTAAACAGTTTATAAGGATTTAACACCTTTTACATCAGTGAGACAGTCCACGTCAAACAAGTTTTACTTTAAAAATGTTGTTCTAGAAAGTATTTTACGTGTTAAATTTGTGTTGAGATTGTGAAATAAATTATTAGATGAGATTATGTTGAGATTAGGTGTGATTTTAAAAAAGTATCTTACTGAATGTTGGGTGATCGAAGCAGATTCAAACCAAGGCAAAGACATTTCTGGGGTTTCTAAAGATTTTTAATAACTTTAACTTTATTTATAAAACACCTTTCAACAAAGCGCCTCATCATCTGAGTATTAAACTGAAAAATGTGGCATAAGCTTTTGTTAGCACAGCACAGAATACTTTGTTAAAACTCACACAGGGGCAGTTCTAGAAGGAGGGTCCAGGGTGGACTATTGCCACCCTGACAGCAATCTTGGGCCCTCCTGTGGCCCCCCTACTGAGGAAAGAGCCTAAATAACATTAAATACTGATTTTTTTGTGTGTGTGTGTGTGTGATAATTTAGTCAAATGGGAAATGTGGAACAAAATCATGTGACAGCATTATTTAGAAACTGGAAAGAGGTGCTTAGACAAATATTTTCAGGTTGTCAGTGAGACAAGTTACTCAGATATAGCAATTTTTGCTAAATAGTGATATTTTGAAATTAAATGAAAAGTTGTTATATCTAAAGTAACACTAAGGAACTGCTGTTATTTAGTTGTCTGTAGCTGCTGCTTTTTTTCAAATCTCCTAACAAAACGACACCATGAACAAGACAGAGAACCACAGCTGTTCCATGCTAATACAGCGTGGAGTCATCAAATACCCAGGATGGTGTTCAGCTAATGGACAGAGAGCTCCAGCTGGAGGAGGGGAGGAGAAAATGGAGAAACCAGTGGTGAGGTGGAGTAGTGGGGGTGGAGGGGAGAAGGAAGGAGTGCTAAAGGAAATGAAGGAATGGAAGAGTTAGAATGAGGAAAATTAGTTAAGGCCATGAAGATGTATTTGGACTGATAAGTGAATAAAGCAGAAGATGATAAAATATTAAATCTAATGTACCGTATTTTCAGGACTATAAGCCGCTACTTTTTCCCACGCTTTGAACCATGCGGCTTATAATGAGGCGGCTTTACTGAAGATTTTCCTTCACCTGCCAGGAGGCGCTTTAGCAGAAAGTGAAACAGGTGGAAGTCAAAAGTGGAAATAAAACAAAGTGCTCATTTTAATTTAGCACATGCAAGCAGCCGGCACGACGAAGATGGGTTTTTTTTTTTTCAAATCCATACCCCCTCATCATGGTAACTACACGTATGAGTTCATATGATGCCGCATTTAAGTTGAAGGCCATCGATCTGGCAGTAAAGGAGGGAAACAGTGCCGCCGCATGTAAGCTTGGCATGAATGAATCCATGGTTCGGCGCTGGAGACGGCAGCGGGAAGAACTCATTCAAGCCAGCTTCACCCGGGGATGATGACAGTGACACCGACATCGCCACAGAAAAGGTATGTGACGAAGCTCTTCTGAGGCTGTTCGACTCCGACACTGAAGAAGAGGACTTCAGTGGTTTCAGTGCGCAGGAGGACGATGAATAAACTAATCAATAACTTTTCTGTTTTATTTGATACTGATCAGTTCAGTTACGTTCAGTTAAACTATGTTTTCAATTCAGTAGATATCTGCGGCCTTTAGCCCGGTGCGGCTTATATATGTACAGTTCCATGTTTTTTTAAATCTTAGTAGGTGCGGCTTACATTGAGGTGCGCTCTATAGTCCGGAAATTACGGTTAATTAGGTAAATATCACAAATAATGGTCTGCAGCATGTAAATAGTATGTACTTGTTACAGGATGTGGTTAGAGAGGTATTATGAGATGTGTTACCTGCAATATCACAGAGTTCAGCATCAGTAGCACTGGACAGCGCTTCTTCCAGCTCCGGCTCCAGAGTCACACTCTCTAAGATCGGGTCCACCATCTTCTTTGGCACAAAGGCCTTCCCTGTGATTCAGAACCAAAAATTTAAAAACTTCAACCACTAGCATCAACCACCAGACTGGTGGATTAAATTAGGAGGTGGAGCTGCAAAGCTACAAAGCTCATTCTGACCTCGCTTCTCCCCGGTGAACGGAACCAGGTCATCCCTGTCAGGATGCTCTTTGGCTTGTTTCTCCAGATGGGCCAGCAGGTTGTCTCGCTGAAACGTTCCCGTCGGGGCTTTCTTCGTCTGGTCCTTTTGCCGAAGGCCAGCTGGCAGCAATGCATTCTAGAAGGTCATGGGAATTTACACAATTTAAAAACTTCATGTTTTTTTTTTAAACTGAACTAGAGATGGACTGTTAAGGGTTTTCTATTGATGATACCCATGCCGATAAGTGGAGGTCATGGTCTGCCGATGGTTGATATTAGGGATAAAGCATTTTTGACGAATACGAGCATGAAACGAGTAAAACTCGTCAATATCTGTAATCGTGCTGAAGGAAAATCCTCATTGGGTAACTGACTGTCTTCACGCTCTGTGATTGGCCAGTCACATAGAGTGCCCGCCCCTCCCTACACACAAAACTCTCGAGCCGGCCAGGAGAGCAGTCCGTCCGGCTCGTCCTCGCGCACACGCACACACGCACGCACGCACACACACGCGCACACACACACACACACACACACACACACACACACACACACACACACACACACACACACACACACACACACACACAGTAAACGGATCTCGCTGTGATCGCTTCACTGTTGCTCACGTTTCTTCAGTTTTCCCCAGGTTTTCTTCAGCTCGCCTCTTTTTCGGTTGAATATTTAAAGTGACTTTTTTCGTAACTTACCTGGTGCATTTGACAAGACAGAGCTGACGTGCTGCATCAGTCACTCACTACCTCCGCTCCGGTCGGGGTTTTTTTTTTTTTTTTACTCTCTCTCTCTCCCTCTCTCCCTCTCTATCTCTCTCAGACACACACACCTCAGTCCACATTGTTTTGTTTAACTTTGTGTGGGGCAAAATGCCAAGAACATTAAGAAAAAAATCAGTTTAATCAAATTAAAATAAAAAATATACATAAAGTTGTGTCTGGTTCTAGCATTTCATATTTCCTAGTTCCTACTGCATGAGTTCAGATGTATTAATCCATGCACTTAAATATTAATGTTCTGATTTTATTGAAACACTTTTTCTGTAATAGTTTCTTTACTATTGTGATCAAAAAATTTAATCTCAATTCTGAGGTTGCTCTGTAAATAGTTTTCAAATAAACAATACACATATCAACTTCTGATCATTCCATATCAATTTCAGACTTAAAATAATATATTGATGTAAACCACACCCACTTCCGGTTAAATCACGCCCACTTCCGGGTTATGCCACGCCCATTCTGAGTACAGATACAGATACAGATTATTTAGTTGGTTGAATAGATACAGATACAGATACAGATAGTGGTGTACTCGCTCATCCCTAGTTGATATGTTCAACCGGTTTTTTGGGTACATTTTCATGGTCAACGTTTTCCGCCCATCTGTGTGCTAAAATGTCACTAATAACATTTCTGAACCAGAATCAGTATTTGACTCTTTATTCTCCTCATTGTGAATCATATGAAATAATAAACTGACCAATATCATCTTGGCAGCATTTATTAGGCAGATTTTTCAGGAATGTTAAAATATGTTTAATAAAATCCTGCAGTAGCA
Organism: Nothobranchius furzeri; assembly: GCF_043380555.1. Classification (NCBI taxonomy): domain Eukaryota; kingdom Metazoa; phylum Chordata; class Actinopteri; order Cyprinodontiformes; family Nothobranchiidae; genus Nothobranchius; species Nothobranchius furzeri. The sequence continues at coordinate 3,824,579 of NC_091744.1, read as the reverse complement.
CTGGACTGTTCATGATTACGTCTGGTTTTATTTTTGGCTTTCTTACAGAAGTACATCGACTCGATATATTGGTCTATTCCAAAGCTGGAATTTTTAGCAGCTTACTGCAATTGCAGATCACTCTTCTCAGGAAAATGAGGCTTCCCTTGATTTCAAAGTTTGTAACAGATATTTTATTCCAATTAACAGAACATTTCTAAACAAAGACTTTAGGTTTTGAAATGTTTTTTAAAGATGTCATTCACTCCTATTTTTAATACATTTGCAGTGGTCTAGTAGGAATGAATGCCTTTTAAGTCGTACTGAGGGGGAAAAAAGCTCCGGTGCCCTTGTTTCAGCACTGAGAATTCAGCCAGAAGAGAAAGCAGCTTCAGACGGCAGGATTTGGTGTCTTTTTTCTGATATTTGGACATCTCTCTTCTGATTGGCTAACAGCAACACAACTCTACCACTGACCCTGTTTGCTCTCCAACTGATGTTTTATCTCCACAAATAACAAAAGCCTGGAGGAGTTCTGCTGTGTGGTAGAGTTGCTAATGCTATTAGCTTCTACTAGTCGGGGTGTTCTCTGCTGTTTCCTGAACGTTAAACCAACAACAGCTTTCCCCATCGTGAGTCAATATGGGTGAGTCCATTAATATTAAGTGACAGACATAGATCTCTCAGGTTTTTCAAAGCCTAGAGTTTCACTGTCTATTTTCTATCCAAAGCTAATGCAGGAGATAGGTGTAGGAGACGGTTTTCACATTTAGCTTGCATGGTAAACTCAGAGTGACCGATCATTTTCAACAAGAAGTACAAACTGATTTTTCAGTGAAGCTCTGCTTCAATATGTTTGAATGATGTTTCCCAGGGCAAGGGTTCCCACACTTTCCAAGCTAAAAGTAATAGAGACAAATATTCCAGATTATTAGAGGCTTAAAAATACAAATAAATCTCATCAACTGCTTTTTAGACCTGTTACAGATACGTTTTTTATATCTAAATAATTTTGAGGCTAAATACGACATTATTTTTCATTTCAAATGAAATTTATGCCAATTTATGCCCGTCTCTAGGCCGAATGTGAGATCTAATATAGACTGGGACTGTTAAATTACAAGCAGGGCCAGACCGCTGCGACCAGGAGCCCTGGCCTTCCAGATCAGCTCATTCTCCACGGGCAGAGATCAGCGGGACATTAGCTACAAGCTAACGTGGTAAAACAACTCCTATGTCATCGCTCTACCGCGTTTTTCTTGCTAAAAACGCCAGGAAAAACTCTGTTAGCTTCGGGTTACCATGTAGCTAATGTTCTGCAGACCATCAACTGTGGAGTAGTGTCGGCCCAAGCTGGACAAGCAGCCCACTTGGCTAAGCGGCCCACCGGGACAGTGCCAGATAGGCCAGTCCGCCGCTGCTGGTACGTACAGCAAAAATCCTTCAGCTAAACTGAATGCAGATCAGACAGAAGTAGTATTTTATCAGTGAAAATCTCTTTGTGTGTTCCACAGTATTATCAGCTGTAGCTGACATGTTTCAGTCTTGACTTATTTTCAACTGCACTGAGCCACTTGTCCTCTCATGACTGCAATCTATGAGATACAGTAATATGTACAGTAACTGTCTATGTGATGAGGCTGCTCAATTATAAGAGAAAAAAGGCTTAACATGATTGTTTTAATACCAAAACATAATAATGTAACACGATTACTCAGTGAGCTGGAAAACAGTATCAAGAGTTCACATTTTAAGGAAATTGTAAGTGGCACTTTGTGGCAGAGTTCCTCTATTTAATTGTAATTAAAATTTAAAAGAGAAAATTTTTATTAAAAAATGGAATATATTACAATCAATAAGCAGCACCAGAAAAAATGTCTAGGCATATTCAGGATGAGATGAAATGTACATAATAAATGTTTTAAAAACTTTCTAAACCCATACAGATGTCAGCTGGAGAGAAATTACTGAGCCAGAGTCTGTGAGGTCAAGGATTTTTTCATATGTGTGTTATAAGCCACCAGTGTGTTTAGCCATTGTTCTTCCATGTTTACTTGCTTACTCTTTTAAAACAACCAAACAAGAAACCTGTGAAATTATCCTCTGAACGGGGGAAGTGTACGTCATTCAGGTAGCACGATAAAACGAGAGCATGCATGCAAAGTGGAACGTGAAAAATAATAATAATTCAAAACAGGTTTTAATTATCTTGCTTTTGTGATTATGTTGAGGTAAAATTGTGCCTGAAACACAAATTTGAGAGTGGGGGGTCTAGGGGCCTCCAAGTTCATTTTGCTTTGGGCCCCCAAATGTCTTGAAACGGCCCTGCTAACAGTTACAATCCTCATTTAATCTAGTTTTTACTTTGTAAAAACAAAACACATGAGCTGATGTGCTGCAAAATATGTGAGCAGTAATTTTAGGTTCTTGCACTTAACATAAATATTGAAATTAGAATTTGAGCCACAAGCATGAGTCCATTAGGTCTAAACTGAAACATGTGGGTGTTTAACTGCAAGGCTGAACACAGGAACAGGATGTTCTCTTTATTCATTTGTTTCCCTCCAATCAGAGCAAAGCTGTTCGACGTGGTTTTGGGTCCTGCGTGAAACTTGTTCAGACGTTTTACTGGAAGGGATGCGGGACGACTCCGATAAACCTTTTGTTTCAAAGCAAGTTCGCATGTGTGTGTGTGTGCTTGCACAAACACACAGCCCACTATTTACGTCATAAAGCTCCTGCAGTTGTTCACTGCTGGCATCGGTCTGACTTGACGCACGCACACACACACAGTACTCCACAGTGTATCCTTGCAGTCATGCCACTGGCATGGAGGGGGACTCCTGTCTCTGTATAAGCAGTTAGACATTCTTCTGAAGGCTATTAGAGCAGCTGTCAGCGACTCGGCGCTGATAAATCACAAAGTTCTCTCAGCACACGATGAAATTAAAACATCTGAAAGATCAACAGACGGACAACGCAATCACTCCCGATGTATTAATCTTGTTATGGTTGAAACATATGAAGGAAAATGTCTTCAAAAACAAACACTTTCTTGTAATAGTTTTACTTTATCATGCTTTTAACATAATGTTAATTATACTTTAGTTATTTGTTAAGCTTACGATGATCATAACGTTTTTTTTTTACAAATACATACATTATTATTTTATTTTAAAGTAAAACAGAAACCTCACTGTGAATAAAAAAGTGATCAATCCTTCGTCAGTCAACAAAGATATGTAAGAGAACGTTTAAAAAAATAAATTTAGAATATTAATTGAGTATAATTTCAATAAAATTATTTCAAATAAAAACAAAAACACGTGTATATAATCACATATTTTCTCACTTTGTTTAAAATAAATTGAATTAAAAAAAGAGTTAAACAAAGAGTGCTGCTATATATTTGTGAAACCTAGTCACGTTCATTTTAAACTGAAATTGAAGACTTGAGCAATAACATTTTTCAGTAACAAATAAATAAAAAATAAAATTATTAATAATAATAATAATAATAATAATAATAATAATAATAATAATAATAAAACACAATACAAGTCCAAGACTGCTGTAAAGCATAAAGAATTAAAGGCTGAGCATTCTTCAAAGGTGTGATTGACTGAAAAAACTTGTTTAAAGATTATTTCTGATTCTAATCGGTCACTCAGAGTTTTTCATGCAGGCTGAACCTGAAAATAGTCTCCTACACCTATCTCCTGCATTAGCTTCTGGCAGAAAATAGACAGTGAAACTCTAGGATTTGAAAATCCTGACAGATCTATGTCACACTGTTACTTAAAGGGGCATTATGGAAGTTTGACAGCCAAAACATGTATAGAAATAATAAATGTCTTCTTCATACATTCTCCTGCGATGCCCTGGTCGTGTAGAATGAGCCCTGGCATTTTTACTGTGATTGCCTGTTTTTCTGTAAAATCACAGAAAAAGAGAGATGCTCGGGTCGAGCAGGCTGCTTCATGCGCGTTCACGCCATAGCCCGTAGCATTTGCTATCCGTAGCTTTAGCAGCAGAGAGTAGTGCCAACTCAGCTACTTTGTCGCTATTCCTAACACCTAGTGACGAACCTAGCTACATTTCTGAGGACCCTTAGCTACTTTCTTCTAGATATTTCCTACAAATTAGCAACAAAATAGCCATTTTCGCTCCGAACCGTTCTTTGAACGTTGTTTCAGCTGTCATCAAGGATATAAGAGCTACAGATATAAAAGACAATACTGGTGCTTTAGCTCACCTAGAAAGACAACGGACTCCCGTGCGGAAGATAAGGGTTCAAATCTAGATGTGAACATAATTTATTTAGAGTTTATTTTTTACATTTATGGTATTTTTTTACAGTAAGATGCCCAAATGGTTATTTGAAACTCGTCGAACGGCATTGAATTCACAGATAAAAAAGATGTGGGTTCAACTTTCATTTTGGAACAATTTTTCAAGCAACGGAAGGGAATGATCTGTCAAGCTGATGGACTGACCCATCTTAAACCTTTGTTGGCTGTGCTTAAGAGAAAGGTACAGAACCAAATTATTTAATTAATTAGCTGCGTGTTCTCCTGTCCTCTGTCTTCCGGGCCACACACACACACGGAGCTGACTGTCAGCTGTTATGTTCCTTAAGGAGTGTGCACGTACAGCATGCGCGCCTCGTGCACGAGCCTACTATTGAAGCTGCCGTTACGCTTTTTGCCTGAGGGGGCAACCGCAAGCATAAATATTCAAAACTCTGTAAAGTCCCTTTAACATTCATGGACTCACCCATCTTGGCTCGCAACGGGGAAGGCTGTTGTTTAAGCATCCAGGAAACAGCAGAGAACATCTTGGCTAGCAGAAGCTAATCATCGCATTAGCAACTCAACCACATGGCAGAAGCTCCTCCAGCTCCAAGCTTGTGTTATTTGTAGAGATAAAATATCAACGTTACAGAGCAAACAGAGTCAGTGGTAGAGTAGCGTTGCTGTTGGCCAATCTGAGGGAGATGTCCAAATATCAGGAAAAAACACTTCAAATCCTCCCGTCTTCTGCCACTCTCTGTCATGATATATTGATTAAATGAGTGTCCGACACCTTTAAATGAATGCACATCACCAACCACCTTTCAAACCAAAAATCATCTTTTATCAAGAACTAATTGTTATTAAAATAAAATAATGTGCAACTTCACCTAAGATTGCAAGATCTTGTGTAATTTATCACCACTAGTGTGTTGTGAACGACTCAGCTACTAACACATCAGGTCTTAGCTTAAAGCTATTTTTGGAAATAATTATGTGCTGTTATTGATTAATTTTTAGGACTTTATTATTATTATTATTATTATTAATAATACATCAAACTTATACAGCGCTTTTTAGGACACTCAAAGACGCTTTCATGCACTCTCACATTCACACACTGCTACTGATAGTGAGCTACTTAGTAGCCACTGCTGTCCTGGAGCGGTCTGACAGAGGCGCCGCTGCCATTTGGCGCTGTTGGCCCCTCTGACCACCACCAACACAGGCAAATTTGGTGAAGTGTCTTTCCCAAAAACACAACAGCAGGATACCCCTGGCAGGAGCTGGAATTAAGCCCATGACCCTCCAATCATGAGGCAACCCGCTCTACCACCTGAGCTACTGCTGCCCCTCATCATAATCAACCCAATAGTACACCACCACCGTCTAATCCAACAGGAAATATGAAGTTGCAGTAATAGTAACTCTGCACCTCCACAGTAGGCCAACACCGTAATCTCCTCCTTATCGACTGAAATAGCATAAACTTACATCAGGATCGAGCTCCTCTAATTCATCCTCTAACCGCTGCAGCTCCTCTTCTGAGAGCTTCTTCAGCAGCTCGTCCTCGTCTATGTCCCTGTACTTATCCATCTCCTTCTTTAATACAGACATTATGAACAGCACACCTGGAAAGAGACAGCTTGAGTTAAAACAAAAATAAATAACATTGAGCCAGGAGACGTCAAAAAGCTGTCTCACCTTAATAACCCCCCAAACCGGACACACGCGACAAAGGCAATCAGACTTTAGATTCCAGGTCTGACCTGAAAAGATCTGCTGGAAATAAACAAATAGAAAACAGAATAAGTGAATGATAATTTAAAGGTGTGGAACACTGAAAAAAAAACATTTTTTTAAACTTATTTCTGATTATAATCGGTCACTCTGAGTTTTTCATGCAGGCTGAACATGAAAATAGTCTCCTACACCTATCTCCTGCATTAGCTTCTGATAGAAAATAGACAGTGAAACAGATCTACGTCAAACTGTCGCTTAACATTCATGGACTCATCCATCTTGACTCGCGATGGGGAAGGCTGTTTTTGGTTTAACATCCAGGAAACAGCAGAGAACTTCTCGACTAGTAGAAGCTAACTATTAGCATTAGCAACTCCCCCACACAGCAGAACGCCTCCAGGCTCATGTTATTTCTGGAGATAAAACATCAACGTTGCAAGTCAGCGTTAGAGTCGCGTTGCTGTTATCCAATCCAGGGCGAGATGTTCAAATATCAGCAAATAAGACTCCGAAACCCGCCGACTGAAGCGCGGTTGAGATGTGGCTCACGTCCAGCTCCTGGAAATGGCCCACCAGTGTTTTTGCCCCCCCCTCCCCCAAGTATGAATTACAAGGCTTTCATTCCTACTAAAGACCAATACAATGCATGGTAGCACAGTTGTTAGCATTGTTGCCTTGCAGCAAGAAGGTTGCAGGTTCGAAACTCTGCTGTGGCCTTTCTGCGTGGAGTTGCATGTTCTCCCCATGCATGCGTGGGTTTCCTCCAGGTACTCCGGTTTTCCCTACAGATCACAACATGCCCTACGAGTTACAAATTGTACGCCGGTTTGGATAAAAGCGTCTGCCAAATGAATAAACAGAAACAGAAACAAATTGATTAAACGAGTGCCCCACACCTTTAAAATAAACCTCATAATTAAACAATAATGATAATAATCACATGGTTTATTCTAAGATGGCTTTCAGGACATAATGGAGGTCTGCTTTTGTCTTCAGAGTGTTTTGTCTCTGTGAGGTTAGATGACTGATGCTACATCAGCGGCATGGGGACATTTACCCCATGACCAAACAGTCTGGTGTGTTTAGCCTCCACTGATGGATGTCCACCTGACAGCAGTTAGCTTAAATGCTATTTTTTAAAATCTTTTTAATCTATATTATGTCTCAGAGCAAATCTGTGTGTGTGTGTGTTTAATATGTTCTTATTACGCTCAGTCAAGCAAGACTTATCTCATTTGGTTCTCTCATTTAGATCAAGTTTCCAAAACGTATGATTAAGAACTGGGCTGACGTCCAAAATCACAGACTGGAAGAGGCTGACCTGCTTGTGATGATGAACAGACGCTTTTGCCTGTGTTTGTGTTATAAACAAGAACTTTATCTGTGAGGAAGAAACTAGAAACTTGAAGATTCACCAAAGAGGCATCGACCTCTGCCCTCTAAAACAAACCTGCTCCGGTCATAAATCCCCTCAGAGCAGCTTGGCTGAAACAAGATCTCTGACAAATACGAATCTCAAGATGTGAAATTTATTACCTCTAAGTCAGAGTGTTTGCCAGCATGCAGGTCTGTAAATCTTTCAAGTTGCATATTTTTTAAATATGAGATCCAAAACATAATTCTCCAAGAGAAGCTAAACAGCCAATAAATCAGCTGGAACAGCAGAGCAGGAAGTGACTTCATGACATGTCCTTTTTGCTAAATGTCCTACAACCGGACAAAAAAATCTGACCTGAGTCCAACATTTTTTCTAAACCACGGAGCCCTCTAAATAAAGACATGTCAAATAAAGAGGTTGATATGAAAATAAACGTAACTCTAAAATCTCTTTTTCGCTTGCTTAAAGGAGTGGAGCACTTGTAAGTCGTAATCTGGGGGACAGAAAACAACGGTGCTCTTTTTCCAGGAGCTAGAAGTGAGTCACATCACAGCTGAGCTTCAGACGACAGGTTTTGGAGTCTTATTTTCCGACATTTCTCGCCTTAAATTGGAGAACAGCAACGCGACTCTACCACTGACTTGAAATGATGTTTTATCTTATGGAGGAGTTCTGCTGTGTGTTGGAGTTGCTAATGCTAACAGTTAGCTTCTACTAGTCGAGAAGTTCTCTGCCGTTTCCTGGACCGTAAAACAACAGCCTTCTTTGTCAGGAGCATGGGTGAGTTCATCAACGTTAAGTGACAATGTGACGTAGGTCTGTCAGGGTTTTTAGATCCTAGTTTCACCATTTATTTTCTATCAGAAGCTAGTGCCGGAGATAGGTGTAGGTTATTTTCATGTTCAGCCTGCATGAAAACCTGAGTGACCAATTATAATCAGAAAGAGTCATTATGAATGTGTTCTACACCTTTAATAAACTAGAATTTAAAATCTAAAGAGCAGAAAGACAACTGTCACATTTCCTAATGCATGGACCACAGGAGGACAGTGACGGGTTTCTGCTGTAAGTGCGAAGACTGCGTCCAATTGCTTTGCCCTAAAATTACACTTGAACTTAGTGATTTGCACAAACCTCCTTCACTAGTTCTTCCAGATCATTAAAAAGACAAATTTCTTATAGTTATTGAGCTAATTTGTGCTTCAGCAGCGATTTAGATGTAAAGGATTTTGAGAAATAAGGGATTTTCTTACCTGAAGTCCTCTAAAGGGTCAAATCTGTCTTGTTTTATTAAAGGTCACGCCAATTGGTCTGACAGGCCAAAATTATACAAAGAGGTGTCCACATGTCTTTTAGATGAAACATCAAGCAGCTATGATTCAGGAGAGATGCTGAATAAACTAGATCTGAAGCCACGCAGATTTGCACGATGGTGGGAAAAATAAACTCCTCAATAGTTTTTCAATGAGCAGTGAGATATCATATGGAATACAGATTCAGTTTGAGCTGTGTGGCTTACGTGAAACTTTGTCCCCCATGCAAAAACATCAAAGTCAGCATGCACATGTTTGACTGCTTTATTGCACACAGACTATAGAGGTTTATTCTACATTATTTTACGTACCTCTTCCGGCGCTATTAATAGACAGTCGGCCCGGCTGGGTGACAGCAGCGAATACTTTGACCAGATATGGCTTCCCTCGGAGCCGCGGTGCGTGGTCAACTCCGCCGCCGGCGCACAATCCCGGGAATCAGATAAAACTCTGCAACTCCAAACCGCCCATAACCCGCGGAAAGATCCGGCAGATTTCAGCGAGCACACACAGTTTCCTCCCCGTCCCTGGAAGCGTCTTGGTGGTTTTGTGAAAGCTGAATCTCATCTCCCGCAAAGGGCAAAGTAAACTTATTGGGAGAGAGATTCTCCTCCTCTTCCTCCCTGCACGCGCGGCTGCCCGGTCACTCCCGTGATGTCATGAAGCGACGCGGCGTGCATTATCGGACACGGTGATGTGGGCCTACTTAAAGAGCAAGTCACCCCCCAAATCAACTTTTTTTTTCTGATAAACTATATAAATGTGTGTCTAATCGTGCTGCAGACACGTGTAGTCAATAGTTTTACACGTTAGTGCATTTTAGTTAAAATTTAAATTTTCTGCCTGAAACGGTCAGTGTTGTGCCGTTGTCAGGTAAAAACTCTTCACTGCATTTGAATTTAAATCTGCCACCGCTATTGGCTAAGAGGTATGCTATGATGTAAACTGGTACATTATGATGTCACAATGTCGTGAGTGTGTGTATTGGTTAGTGGCTCCACCCTCTCGGTCTGCTAGGCAACAGCATTTGTTGCATTTTTCAAACATGAAGTGGGAGTGGAGTTCACTTCTTGTAAGGGGTGACTTGCTCTTTAAATAATAATATTATAATTGACACGTGGATCCGATGTAAATGTCTGTTTAGGGGCGCAGAATGTAACAAACAAAACACAAAAATTACCGGTTTGACCACATTTAGCTTTGGTTAACAGTAAAAAAGTAACGATTAAATCCACCAGGTAGGACCAAACATTTAAATATCACTTTTAAACTGAACTTCAGCCGCCCCTAAAACAGAAGTAGCCTATCAAATCTAAAAGCGGGGTAGAGCTCTCCAACTTGTCTGAGTTCCTTTGATAAGAATGTGTGAATCTGTTAAACACACATCATTTAAATCAGTAAAATAGTTTAATTTCCTACAAAAATATTAAATTTGGTTGGAAAACAGGCACTTGATAAAATATAGTTTCTGCACTGAGTTTTTGCACAATTTAACATCTAAAATTCGGGGAAATATGACTCACTTGCACAGTTTCAAGAGAAAAGAAGAGATCCAGCAATCTCTAAACTATTGGTCCACACAATCTCTGCCGTTGGGATGCAGCAGAAAAGTATCCTGGAACTGGTAGAAGATGTGGAAGATAAGGAGATAAAGACATCAGGATGAAAAAAATACAGCATCTGGACTGATCAAACTCAATGGGCTCACTAGAAGAACCCAAACTTCTAGTAGTAGCATGGGCGAGCTGAAAAGGTCCCAGTCACTCACTTGACCTGGTTCATCAGGTAATAAATATTCACACTGGCAAAATCAAACTCTTCAATGCATAAATCAATAGAGCACAATAACCAATACAACTCTGGAATTAAAGGAACACTTCTACGAGGAGCTACAAACATTACAGTATCCGGATCACTACCTACAAGATATGGCACATGAGCTACATTCAAACACTAACTTCTCTAACTCTGTCAACACCTGCTGCTACACCAAAGAGCAGTTTGATCAGCTCAACAGCAGATTTTGTATTTACATTAACAGCAGACGTTTGTAATGACTTGAGACATTTCACTAGACTATTCACAGCAGCATCAGAAACCTTTAGTCAAATGGTCACACATGTGTTCATAACAATTAGAAGATTAAGTGTGGTGGAGGGGTTCCTATGTTTGTATGCAAAAGTGTGATAGAAAACATATGCAGAGCTGTAAATAACATTATCGAATGCATAACCTAAGAAAGGTGTAATGGTTGATTACAAATGCACGGAAACACATGAATCAATAAATGATATTGTAACGGATTTAGTTAAGACTGGCAAGTAACTATAAATGAAGCATACAAGGATTTTTTAAGGATATTTTCAATATGTTATAAAACTTGCTCTATTAAAATAAAAATAAACCTCAACCCAAAATACTATTAACGTAACTGTTTTAATAACGCAAACAACAAACGGTGACATGAAACACAAACTTCTACTCATATCTTAACAGTGAATTAGAGGTATTAGTGTGAAACATATTAAAAAAAGCTTCAACCAAAAGACACACATCAAGCAATCTGTCAAAGTTGTCCAACATAACTAAATGTATAACAGACATAAGACACAGCTAAAGAAAAATGAATGACCCTTAATCCCCGATGTCAGCCATGATACGATGGATCCAAATGTCCGTGCCGTCCTGGGAAGTGTCTACCAGGTAAACGGTTAACCTGCGCTCCCACAGCTCATCTTTAACCTCAGACACATCCCGCACGCCTTCCACCTGGGCGACCAACGCCTTGTTCTCCACATGACTTCTGAACAACATGGAGGCCTCCTCTGACCAACAGAGCTGTGTCACACCTGTATGATGAAGGAAAAAATAAAAGTATTTGAAAATCAGCTCACATCGCAGGACATTACCTGATAAACGACTGCAAATGAAGAGAAACAGATGCTACTTGCTACTAGAAGTAACTTTTCTTACTGAATTTCTACTACTGAAGCTTGATAAAGTAATAACTCACCTGCCAGTTGAGCAGCAACAGCCTGGAAAGGCAGTTGTCTGAATTCTGTTATCAGAGGCTGGATGTGAGAGCTGGAAACCAGCTCGTGTTTACCGTAGTCCAGCCCGTACACATTAACCAACCCGTTTCCCAGGACCGCTCTCACCTGCACCCGGTGCCAACTGAACACAGGTAGGAAACAATATTTTTTTCTCATTTTATTAAAGAAATCCTAACAAAAGCAGCTGATCTGATTATTTTCTATAAGATTTAAACTGACCAGCACCTATAAGAGCAGCAAAACTAAAATGAAAGCTAATCAGTTCACCATTTCAAAAGCTTTACATAAATTATCAAACACATTCCAGGATAAGAAGACGTTGCTACATAGTTCATTTTAATTTGAGGTTCCAGTGTGTATCTGGTGCAAAGAGCTCATTCATTACCTCTTGTCTATTTTGGCAGCGTACACAACTCCCTTCTGGATGTGCACGGATCTTTTGGTATTCTCGGTCTGGTTGTAGTACAGAACCATTTCTCCCATCAACACCACCAGCTTATGCAGGTCCTGCCATGGTTGGACCACAAAGTAACCTGGGTGGCACACCACTGGCACAAAAACATCCAGGGTCTGACCAGGCTGGGGGAAAAGAAGGATGATGGTAAAACTGCGTCTTAAACTCGATCACATAATGGTTGTGAAAACAGGAAAACCGAAGCATTATAACGAGCCACAAACCTGGGGAAGCTCCAGCTCAGGTGGTAACGGAAGACGCTGCATCCCATTTTCTGTAGGTGGATCTTCTTCACTCTGATGAAGCTGCAATGAAGGCTTGATGGAGGCGTTCAGGAACGAGCTGCTCAGAGTCGACAGCTCCACTGGAGGAGTTAGACCTCGAAAAACGAGACAAAGTTTTACATCAAAACAGTTCATTTTAAAAACACTAATCTGCCTAAAACACAAAATTTCTAGAGATAAAAATCTTGACCATTACCAGGAAACGTGCATCTTGTTTTTGGTGTTTAGCATTACCTGCAGTGCTGCCAGCTGCACAGTTGTTCTGTGCCACCAGGTTCTGCCACATCTCCGACTGGGTCAGCTGATGGTTGATGCTCTCTTTCAGCTCCAGAGAGTCGCCACCGGTGAACAGATACACGTAGACCACCTTTTCTCCTTTGCAATCCTCCAGTTTCACAATCTAAAAAAAGGGATCACTGATGAAAGATATTACTGCTGGTCCTTCATTAGTAGAACACTGAGGTGCGATGAGCACAGCTCGTTGCTGGAGCTCGGACCACCTTTTAACTTTTTGTATCCATTTTTCTTGCTTTTTTCACTCCTCTTTTTAATTAGTCACACATATGGAAGTAAGAAGCAACTTGGAGTTATTTTTTTATTATATGTGAACTGTTTACTTAAGTATGCAGAGACTCATCATGCAGCAGTTAGCGCTTAGTCGATACATCCCAGAGAAACACCAGGGATCCCAAGGGAGCTAGGGCGGGAAGACGGTATAACCCATCTGTACCTTTGATCATCAAGGGAAATGTTAGATAGCTCCCCAATAAGACTGACGAGTTAACAATGCTAACCAGAGTTCAGAAGGGTTACCAGGAGGTTGGCATGACGTGCGAGTTGTGGCTAACTCAACTCACTCCAGTCCAGACTCGCGTTCCTATACCAGGATTCTACCTGGCGAGAGTGGACTGGGATAGGAAGGTAATCAGAAAGAGGAAAGGTGGGGGAATTGTGATGTATGTGAGCGAGATGAAGTAAACGGGTACATCGGTGTTTAACCCCTTAGCATTCCAGCATCCCACCCGTGGGACAAAACCCCATTGGGTTAATTAAACCTGGAAATTTAAGAGGTAAGGCGAAGTGTGTAAGAATAAAGTAAGACGACATCCTGTGGTCAAATTTGGTTACTGCAATCACTCACTCCTGTTTCATGGCTGTAGCCAGTTACGGATCAGCACCAGAAGATTCTAGATTACAAGAACAGGTGAGTCAGACACAGTAAGTAGATAAGTAAATATATATGCCTCTGGCATAGAGGAAGTGTGGTAGTTTACCATCTTGCTGTTATAGTTCTGAACGACTCATTAAACAAAGTAAAACAAAACATTTGACTCATTCACTTCAAACATCCATTTCACTGTAAGATCAAGTTTATAACTGACAAAGTCACTCTTGTCACTGATCAGAGGGGAGCGTCGTGTGTGGACGTTCCTGAGGAGGAGCACTGACGGAAGGATTCGGGGGTCTATCTGGACATCCTGTTAACCTCTGGAATTAAAAATATTCTGCCCATTCCTGATCTTATTGGTGTATGATTTATTCCTCCTCAGATCACTGGGAAATCTGAGGGTAGTAGGGATGCAGCAAATGTGCAAGTGACTGCTGTGTAACAATTTATTTTTCTTCCCAGCTTTTCCGTCTCATCAACATTACCTTTATTTTACAGTTTTGCACATCAAGCAATCTCTTCTTCAACCACAAAACTGCTTTGTAGCTCAAGCATCCTTCTGGAACAGCCAGGCCAGCCAGCTGGCATTTAATAGCCTGCAAAGATAATAATTAAAAAGACAATCATGCTAACTGGTTTCAATTAGCAAGAAGTATTAGCTAAGAGCTAACGTGATTTATGAGAAATTCTTGGTGAACTGCATGTGTTGAATGTTTTCACCTGTGGTGGAATGACGATGAAATCCTTAAGAAAAGGCGGAGGAATCTCTCGAAGATCAGTGATTTCTACAGTTGCCGGCAACCCCAGGTCAATAAAGAGAACATCCATCACTCTAGTGTCATGCATGTTAGTGATCTGGGAACAAAAATATTGAAAGACGCTTAAACTTTCTGTAAATAACTAATTTCATATCCAAAGTTGTTCAGCCACTAAAATGCGATCAGTTCCGACTCAGGTGTTCTCACCTCAGCTCTGACCCACTTTCCTTTGTAGCGAACCAGACAGAACTTGCCACTGAAGGCTCTGGACACCAGCAACGCAGATGTCATCTTGTAGAAGCAAAAACATTAAGATAATCATTAGGTGTATCATGTTTCCATTTTACCAAGTAATTACTGGATTTGGTCAATTCTGAACCATTAACCCAGGACTACTTTAATTTATCTAATTCCATCTCTTTATTGTATATTTTATTCTCTCTACTCTTGCAGGCACTTTTTAGAAATGTTATTTTAGGGCAACAACTCAGATGAGCTGAAAGAAATGTTGACTACCTTAAATTAATCCACATTATTGCTGACAGAACTGGACGTGATGCCAATGTATACATAACATAATACAGATTTATGTCTTCCTCCAAGTTTTGCTTACATGAGACATGAAAAACGCCTCTATTCCTTCAAGCAGCACTCTCAGTTTTGCCAGACCTCTGGAGGGCAGCTGACAGAAAGTGGTGCCATCTGCAGAGATGCTGGACACACGCACATCCTGATAGGTAAGATTCACCTAAAGAACACAAAAATACAGTTAAACAATGTCAACAACTGTGTGTGCGCTGTCTGTTGTTTGTAATCAAATTAAGGGCGGGCAAACACAGAGTTAGAACCAAAAGATTAGAGAAAATGAGAGAAGTAGTGCATGAGTTTACTGAGAGAGGGCTGTTCATGGACTTGTCCTGCAGGGATGTCAGACACGCGGTGTTGATGTTAACATCTTCCTCTTGTGAGGTGTCGTAGAGCACTGCCACGGGTGTTTCTTCCTGTTGGCATGGCTGTAACATTTCCATCAGCAGGATCTTTCCGACTGCTAACTTATCCAACAGGGACAGTATCAGTGAATCGGAGCTGAATGCCTCCAGGCCTGACGAGAGAAAGACACACTTAGTTTCATGTATAATAGACAAGGGACATAAAATGTGTTTTGACTAACTATCCACCTGCAAGTCTGACATTAGTAGCTTGGAAGGGTAGAGAGAGGAAGTCCTGGTGCAGCTCCAGCAGATTATCTCTACTCGTTTCCACAGAGAAGCCGTAGTCCACATGGAAGATCTGTCAGAAGAAAACCTTTATGTGCATTTGGCTCAAAACTGAGCTGTCAGACCAGCTAGATTCATATCAAATAACTTCAAAATTAAGTTATATTTAGGGATGTTCCAATCACGTTTTGTTGCTCCCAATCCAATTCAGAGTCATTTGATTTTCAGAAACTGCTGATAGTGAGTCCCGATCTGATAATTTAGAAAAAAGGAGAACACACTAGAGTGGTCCTAAATCAT
Source organism: Nothobranchius furzeri (assembly GCF_043380555.1). NCBI lineage: Eukaryota > Metazoa > Chordata > Actinopteri > Cyprinodontiformes > Nothobranchiidae > Nothobranchius > Nothobranchius furzeri. Next base: position 3,808,640 of record NC_091744.1, on the reverse strand, counting down.
TAATGCAATTCTTTTTGTATTTGTCATTTAGTATATTTGCCATAAAACATTACTTGTTTAGGAAGTACATTACGAGAGATTGTGCTAATTTTAATCTATGTCAAATGAAAGTCATTTACCAATTTCATTTATAAAAAACATGTCAAGAATAAATGTAAAGTAGCCTTGTCGCTCATATGTTAAATCATTTACTCAGTGTGTGGCGCTTTTCAGCAACAGGGATGGCACGGCACATGACAGTGAGCAGCAGAGTAACTTGTTCTATAAAACACCTGTAGAGGTGCTGCGTCTGTCTCAGGGAGACTGCCGAACCCGACGATTGCAACCACAGACGCTCATCTAGTGTGGTAAATAGACCGCTATCTTGGCATTTTTGCTGTTCGAGACTATTTCTTGGTTTCTTAATGCATCTAGTAGTGCTGACTGGCTTAGCTAAATTGCTGCAGGGAACTGAGCAGGGTCATTTTCTTTTTAAGGTGGCACATCGGTGTTGAATGCAGAACTACCTTTATTACCTTGTTAAATGGCCGGTTTTCACTCATTACACATACAGACCTGCCAAACTTATCAAAATATTTTGAGTACCACTTGTGCAGGATGTTTTTGCAGAATTTTGCAACTCCCATTGCTTTTCACGCTGTAATCTCCCCACAAACCGGATGGAGAATTACACACTCACTCACTCACTCACGCACGGGTGGTCACGGTGTGAAAATTTAACCTCACGGTTATTGTGACCAAAATTATCACGGTTTTATATTATCAAGGTATTTTTTTTAACGTGTTACGTTTTCAGACAACCAAATAAACCCTGTATGTCAGGAAATACTGTCCTCAGTTTGTGTCTAAATTTTGCCTAAAATATGTCATTTTGTAATTGTTTATTTGTTTACATTTTTTCCCTTTAGTCTTTAAAATACCAATATTTGCCCATAACTTCTTATTTTATGTCTGTTTGATATCATTTAAAATATTAGATCAGATGATACTCAGTACTCAAGTAGCCTTCTAATCAGATACTTTTTTACCCCTACTTGAGTAATAAACCCTATATCAGGAATAAACCCTATATCAGGAAAATATTGTCCTCAGTTTGTGTCCTTCCAGTGAGCTTTGCAGATGTGGAAAAATGTCATCAGGCAGTAATCGTTGTTAAATTCATAATTATTCTCGGAGAGAGACCAACTCTTATCTGCCCCTGGGAGCCCCGTAATGCATAGCGTCATTTCAACATGGCGGTGTCCGCGACACGGTTTATATGCAGGTAGCGGTGCTGCGGCTGCTTTATATAGCGACTCGTTGCATTCTTTCTCAACCCAAATCCTCGGATCACGCATTTTAGCTAAAACGCTAATGTTAGCTCGCCTTGCGTTGACTGCAGAGTAGTGGGTGATGGTCACGCTGATGTGTCTTGAGAATTGAAGTGTTGCTGCCTTTCACAGACACTTTTTCTACACGTGCTGCAAACAGGATAGCCGTCTTCTGTCAGCTGTCCCTCGGCATTCTTCAAATATCAAAAAAAAAAAATGCCCGTACTTCCGACTTTGTCTTCTTTGAGGGATAAAAAATGTCCTGAGCGCTGCCGTCTCCTCCTTTGGCCATTATTTCAGCTTTAGCTTCAAGAAAGTTTTGTTGTAAACAACAAAGTGCGCATGTGCCGCCGGCAACTTCAGCAGATGATACGGTGGCTGGGAAGGGTCACCGCGCCTACACCGCAGCCACGGTAATCCACAGAGATAATAGTTTTTAAAAAACAGGACGGTTATTATTTTTGTCAACTTTTTTACCGAGGTTTACACCGTGACAACCCTAATGCATACAGGTTGGTAGGTCTGCACATAAAACACTCTTTGCTGTTCATTTAAAAATACATTCAGGTTATTTTCTTGTCTCTGTGACAAGTATGCTCTGTTTTAGCTAACTGCCACATGTTATGGTGTGACTTCCCAGACTACCTTAAATTCTGGGATGGGTTAGGGTCTGTGAAACAAAGAACTTGTTAATTTTAAAACAAAATCATTGTTTTTCCATATGAATTTCTCTTAGGATGAATTTTAAAAAGTAATGTTTGTTGTTTTAAATGGTTAAATCCCACCCGATTCCCTGAAAATCATTTGATCGGACCCGATTTCCTATCGCGATCGAATTGGAGCAACCCTTGTTATTAGGGCTGTAGCGAATCCTCGATGACGTTAACGGCTCGATTCTAAAAATTTGTCGACGTCAGATCCGGTAGTCGATGCACCACGCCCACTTGCTGCATCCCCAGGAGTTTGTAGAGGAGGAATCTGCCTGTTTTTCCTCAAGTTCGCCCTCTTCTCCGCCTTCACCAACATCTCTGCCAAATACCGAAGACCCGGAACAATGTCCGTCCGCTACTGGATTCCTTTCCTGTTTTGCCCGCCTTCGTCTCCTGGCAACGGACAACAACTTCCGGGGTCAGATGCGCTGCTCAGTCTCTACCGCAGATGTAGAAAATCACCGGGAGCGTTTCTCCCTTCATAAAGGAGCTTCTTTCAGACATTAGGAGAGCTGTTTTGGTGGTAGCAGTCTCTCCTCCGTGCTGGTCTGTTTGTTGTCAAAAAAATCAATACCTAGATATAAGTCAATACTAAAAGTGGAATCTAAATTAGATATTCCATCCCTGTGGTATCGATATTATGGAGTCTCACATAAACACAGCCTTCTTCAAGTACACCGACATGCACAACAGCCAGATGCCGTAAAGCAGCTTCCGCCTCCCAGACAAACAGAAGAAGAAGACGCCGCATGGCTACATTGCAATTTCCCACGCGAGTTGTCTCCGACCCAAGTTTTGTTAATAGCAACAGCGAATTTGCGCTTCACAGCCCAACTTACTTAGCATACCAAGTTCGACACGTAGTTGTATATTCAGCGTCCAAAATTAAATTTTTTACTCACCGGCCAAGTTGGCCGGTAGATGATGAAAATCTACCGGCCAAGCATATTTTTTTACCGGCCAAAATTCTAAATGATTTAGATCCACCTAACGCATGTAATTCTATATTATGTTGATTCCAAACAGAGTGACACAATAATTAAAACATCAATTAATAAGAAAAACAACTCTTTTGTTATTTTTACTATTAATTTATTTATTTTTAGAGATGTTTTTAAGAACTCTTTCATTGAAATCTAGTCAGACTCCTTGTTTTCTCTGTCCATGAAGTCTGGCCTCCTGCTTCTGACACCGTCTTTGTGCCAAAGCATTACAGCCTCATTTGGGTCATAGACCTTGATCTCTGGAGAACACAGCTGCACCATGAGAATATCTGAAAGTGTGTCAGGGCTAGGGTTGTCACGGTAACCGGTGTAGCGGTAAACCCCGGTAAAAAAGTCAACAATAATAATAACCGTCTTGTTTTAAATATATATATTATCTCTGTGAGTTACCGTGGCTGCGGTGTAGGCGCGGTGACCCTTCCCAGCCACCGTATCATCTGCTGAAGTTGCCGGCGGCACATGCGCACTTTGTTGTTTACGACCAAAACTTTCTTTAAGCTAAAGCTGAAATAATGGCCAAAGGAGGAGACGACAGCACTCGGGACATTTATTATCCCTCAAAGACGACAAAGTCGAAAGTACGGACATTTTTTGGATATTTGAAGAATGCCGAGGGACAGCTGATAAATATGGCTATCCTGTTTGCAGCACGAGCAGAAAAAGTGTCTGTGAAAGGCAGCAACGCTACGTGGCCATCATAATGTAGCCATTATCTCACAACTCCGCCATCTCCAGTTCACCACTTTTCACAAAATCTTCTGGTTGCCACTGGTCCTGGTGGTTTTTCTTCCAGTTAGACAAGTTTTCTTTTGGAAGGCTGGCTGACTCCAGTTGAAAACCGCCACATTTCACCGCTAGTTTTAACAAGAAGCTAACTGCTAACTTGATAAACTGATTGAATGGGATAGGTGGGAATGACGATGGATGCGGCGCTCACGTTTCGCGTACGTTTGTGTACGTTGCATACTGGCGGGAGGAGTATCAGAAATCCGTGGAAGATGACTGATAAATAGGGTTGTCACGGTATGAAAATTTAACCTCACGGTTATTGTGACCAAAATTATCACGGTTTTCGGTATTATCGCGGTATTTTTTAAACGGTGTTGCATATGTTCAGAAAGCATTGATAGTCCTGTTCTACACAAACTGAAATAGTTCTGAAAAGGTTTAACAGTGTTTATTAAACCTAAAATAACACAAAGCCTTAGCAAAAGTGCAACTTTTCACAAGTAAAGGAACAAATAGCTTATTTTTCTGGAACATGTTACAGTAGTCAGTGCAGGTTTAAATGATACAAATCCAAACATTCAAAACATAAACAATATGTAAACAAATCAAAGAAACACCACTTGTTTTCTCATATACTTGTTTTCTTCATTATCAAAATGAAAATCTAAAACTCCAGTCCACACTTGACTTGAGCGCTGTACAAGTCAACCTTAAAAAATATGTATTTAAAATAAATAGCCACTTTAAACAAATTACTAAAATAACTACTACACTATGTAATCAAATCCAAATGTTCAAGTATAAATGGCATTGAATAAGTAAACAAATCAATGACAAGGAACTAATTGTATATTTCTCTTCATCATCAACAAATAAGATGCTTCATCCAGCAACAGGATGTCCGTGACACGGTTTAAATGCTGGCAGAGGACGCTGCGGCTGCAGTATATAGTGACTCGTTGCATTCTCCCTCAACCAAAAGTCCTCACGTCATGCATTTCAGCTAAAATGCTAATGTTAACTTACCTTGCACTGGCTGTAGAGACGTGGGTGATCGTCACACAGATGTGCCATTAGATTCGAAGTGTTACCTTTTGCAGACACTTGTTTCCTGCACGTTCTGCAGACGGGATAGCAGTCTTCTATTAACTGTCCCTCAGCGTTTTTCAGAAATCCAAAATATGCCCATACTTCCGATTTAGTCTTCTTTGAGGGATGATGGATGTCCTGGGCGCTGCCGTCTCCTCCTTCGGCCATTATTTCAGCTTCAAAGTTTTGGTGCCGTTGCAAACTAAAAAGTGCGTGTGCGCGCCGCGGGAACTTCAGCTGAAGCGACGGTGGCTGGTAAGGGTCACCGCGCCAAAACCGCGGCCACGGTAAACCCACCGAGATAATATAGTTTTTTAAAAACTGGACGGTTACTTTTATTGTCTTTTTTACCGGGGTTTACCGCTATACCGGTTACCGTGACAACCCTACTGATAAACATAACTGATTTGGTGCAAACATTTACTCGCTATGTGGCAGATAGAGCTCAAAAATTTACTCGCCAAATGGAGCAATTTGCTCACTTTTGGCGAGTGGCGAGTGTTAATTTCGGACCCTGTGTATATTCACACTTATGTGCTTAAAGAAAAACTCCCGTTTATTGCAACCCGGACTTAATTTCTAGCATGCAGTACGTTTGTTTACTCATGCTGACAACTTTGGTGCTACTTGGATTCCCCGGGGTATTTAGATCCATCGGCGAATCGCCATCAGTGTATATCCATGTAACGGGTGCGGACGGGCACCCATGGTGCAGCCTCGAAATAAGACATTATCTGCACCAAAACATCTTCACGTCCAAAGTTTTCGTTAGGAATCATTAACATGATTCCCCTGTTCGTTTGGAGCGGGTCTGGGATTTCCAGCATAAATAGACTTGTCACGGCTAATCTAACCGGCGCTTTTAATGACGTCACTGCCGTGCGCCAATCTGTTTTTATTAAGATTAGATGTACCTTTGTCCTACTGTGGAGAAATTTGTTTTCTCCCTTTATTGACCAACAGAGTTGTTCAAAAGTACAGAACAAAACATATGGCATTACATCTTATGACAAAAATGCACCTTAAACAGAGTTTAAGCAGCAAAACATCACTCTGCAAATAGTGTATATATATAGTGAGACAATTCATGATTTAAAGTGTTAACTTTCGCCAGTTTTTGTATGCACGTTATAAAAAATGCTGATACTTGAAAGGTTTAAACACTTTATACACTTAATTCTTAACATTTAATTTTTGCAATATAAATTGAAGAATGTTATTTTTTGACTAAACTTGTTCAATAAATTGGTGTTTTTAAATAGTATCGAAATCGAGTATCGAGTTTTTTCCCCCCAATATCGAATCGAGTTTGAAATTTTAGTATCGTGACAACCCTACTGCCGGGTGTTTTTGGTTTAGTTAAACTTGGTAACTTGAACTTAACGTTGGTAAAGCTACTGTTAGCATTTTCGCTAACAGCTTCTTGCGTTTGGATAAGCTGTTACGTTTTGGTTTAGAGTTCATCTTTTTTGTGGTGTAGATCTCCCTTTTATTACATTTAGAGTGTTGTGGGTTTAGTTTAAAATATCACCTTGAGTTTGGTTTAACCACCCAGTTTAGAGTTTGGACCTTTGGAGATGCTTATTTTGGTCCAGAACCCAGTAATCTTTGCCCAGTGGGACATCCCAGGTTATTTGTACTTTTGTTTTAATTCCCCACAGGCAGAATTAGTTTTATTATTCCCAAACTGTGGATGGAAAGATTTATGTTTTTTTGTAGTTGTAAATAAACCTGATCATCATTTTAACTTTTAAATCCCGTTATTGTCCCTTCCTTTTTGCACACGAGCCAAACTCCCCAGGAAGGGTTGTACCACTCGCCTCACGCACATAAGTGACCAAAAAAAAGCAGCATGGAGACACTCCGTCTCCAACCACCTCTCAGGCAGCAGCCTGCACTCCCAAGTTCTACACGTCACCAGAACATAACCAACCAACACAATAAAAGCAGTGTTATACAAAATGGAAGGCCTGTAGTGTTTATTCTCTTACAGTAACAATTTATCAATTTTTTTGAGGAATTAAAGATTTTTTGGTTTTTATTAACTGTGCAATAGAAAAATAATTAGATTAATTGTCTAAATAGTCATTAGAATAGTCGACTATTCGATAAAATAATCGTCAGAATAATCGTTTTTAAAATTATCGTTTACCCCCAGCCCTACTAGTCATTATGGATGCAGGTTACCTTGACTCTGTCAGGGTCCGTCACATCCATCACCTGCCCTCGGGTGACCTCTTCTCCATCTTCTCCTCTGACTGCTACGAGCTGACCAGCGATGGGGTTTGACACATGATGCTGTGTGAAGTTTTGGCTGTAGAAGGTCTGCATTGCATCTTCCATGGTTTCCTGAGCACTGGAATAATTCTCACCAACGTACCTAAACAGACATTAATGGAGCGGTTAAATATAAAACCTCATTTATCTTGTTGTTGAATAAGGCAGCTTGGGTGGTCTAAGGTAGCATACCAAAAACTCTGACCCATGTTTGAGCTGCTTTCTATTAGGGCTGCACGATATTAGGAAAACCTGCGATATTCGATAACAGTGCTTAATATTGCGATATCGATATTACTCGCGATAAATGAACAAATACTAAAGTATGCAGTGTTGATGTCCGGCGTGTGATGTCTGCTCCGGGTTCAAAGCAAACAAAAACTAATGCATGAATTCCATTACAACATAACATTTTTATTGCAAAAATATGCAGCTGCACCTGCTACTGTATTAGCAGCTGCACCCGCTGCTGTATTAGCAGCTGCACCTGCTACTGTATTAGCGGCTGCACCTGCTACTGTATTAGCGGCTGCACCTGCTACTGTATTAGCGGCTGCACCTGCTACTGTATTAGCGGCTGCACCTGCTACTGTATTAGCGGCTGCACCTGCTACTGTATTAGCAGCTGCACCTGCTACTGTATTAGCAGCTGCACCTGCTACTGTATTAGCAGCTGCACCCGCTGCTGTATTAGCAGCTGCACCTGCTACTGTATTAGCGGCTGCACCTGCTACTGTATTAGCGGCTGCACCTGCTACTGTATTAGCGGCTGCACCTGCTACTGTATTAGCGGCTGCACCTGCTACTGTATTAGCGGCTGCACCTGCTACTGTATTAGCAGCTGCACCTGCTACTGTATTAGCAGCTGCACCTGCTACTGTATTAGCAGCAAAACAACAAACTGCATGCATGCAGTTTCTCAGTGACTTTAAAACATCACCACCACCATAAAACTTTTTCTGATGCTCCAAATAGCGAAAAACATCCCTTACCAGGGTTTTTTGATTAAATAAAAAAATCTGAAAATAAGTTCAAATGTTAAATAATAGTTAACATCACTTAAATGCAACAGCAAATTCTCTCATTGCTACTGAGCATTTTCTCCACTTATGTGGTTATGATATAAGGCTGTTGCTGTAATTGGGAAGTGAACTGTGCCGGGCCAAACTAGAAGAATATTAAGATTTTCTGAGGGAAAGAGAAAAACAATTGTCTACCTTTCAGAAGAGGAACTGGCAAAAAAAAAAAAAAAAAAAAAAAAAAAAAAAAAAAAAAAACTACGTGGAAAATATGTGAAAACGTTTGTTTTTAACCCCAAATTGAACAAGTTTACCTAGATCTTAAAAAGCAGCTCAGATGAAACTGCAACTATGATTCTGATAACAAGCTAACAAATTGAACTAGCTCCTCTAAGATAACCGGCTAGCAGAGCTTCTGACTGACAGTTTATGTGCAGCAGCAAATAAACTATCCTGATTAACAAGGTTATAAAAGCTCATAAATGAAAAATCACTTTGATGTGTGGGGGAACTTTTCCAGGCCCTCTTTAGCAGGGTGGGACTGGGAGGAGAGTGCTGTAGCCTTTTAGCTGGAAGCTAACCGGAGCCTGGGGCTAACACTAGCGACATGAAGGTGGGTTGGTTCACCGGCACGTGTCGGAGTCAGCCCGGTAAAAATGATTAACGAACACAGAGCGGGGTCACGTTCACGTTTGAAGGCAGCGCTGATTCCAGAAACATCAGCACAAAGTGCGTTCGTTGCTCTAAGCCAACATGACGAACAAGGGAACGGCGCCGCAAACTCTGTTCGGGTGTTGCTTTCCAAAAGGGTCTTTGTAGGGGGCGGGCGTATTACGTGAACGGAACCATCTGATTGGCCGCATATCAGGAGGGCTACATTTGATTGGTCAAATAATACTTCCGCGTAAAAAACAGAGCTGGTTTACAAAAAGCTGATGTATGACACGGATGGAAATGTTTGAACCAAACATTTATCGCCGTTTTTGCAGTGTTTTGCGATGGGCCTATCGCACGTCCTGTTATCCTGATGACGATAATTTTTCGATATATTGTGCAGCCCTACTTTCTATGTTTATTAGTTATCTTGAAAAGGCGAGGGAGAGACTGTTCTGAAAAAAGCTTCAAACACATAATATTTAAGCCACACCTGCTTACATCTACATGCTCCAACCAGAGGTAGTGCTAGACATTTGTTTTCCGTCGTTTTGACACCCCCACCCTACTCATGCAGTAAACGAAGAAATGAAATAACCATCTAAAATTGAAAAGCCTGCACTGAGAAAAAGGTATGTGTGTGTGTGTATGGGGGGTGTTGTTGGGAGGGTCTCACCATTGCTAATGACTGCATCTTTAGTGTCATTTAGGTTTACAACATAGTAGGCACAGATTAAATTGACAGCCTCAACAACGGGAGAAGCCTTTTGCAGATGCACACATCTCTGACATCCATATATACTGGCAGACCAGAATATATGGATGTTTTCCTCATAATATTCAAATAAACACCAATAATACTACTAGGGGTTTAAAGACTGTGAACCAAAGACAAAATAAGCTAGAAGTGAAGGTTTATGCTTTAAACAAGACATGTCATAAATGATCATCAGGGCTGATGTGAAATCTAATCCAGATCAGGTCAGAATTATCATCTCATCTGTCTCATAATCAGCAGCAGCTGGATGTTTACACTGAGCTGAGAAAAAGGTATAACGTGATAAACTAAAAGGTATAAGAGTAATGCATCTCACCTTAAAGTAACCGCGTTACAGCTCTTGGCCTCAGTTACCAGCACTGAAGTGTACTGCTCAGTGGGAGGAGTCAGAGATGGAGGAACCACAGAACCCACAACCTCTAAACCAGAAGGGAGGGGGTGGCTTCTGCGATGCAGGCTCTCTTTAACATTTGCAGAGTTTTGGTCCACTTGGTTGAAGTTGTATAAAACTGCCTGATCAAAGGAGGAATTGATACTAATCAAGTGGCACAAACAAATGGGGGAAGCAGTAGCCTCATCAGTAAAGAAACTAAAATATTCTCCAATGTACACTCACTTAAAGGATTATTAGGAACACCTGTTCAACTTCTCCTTAACGCAATTATCTAATCAACCAATCACATGGCAGTTGCTTCAATGCATTTAGGGGGTGTGGTCCTGGTCAAGACAATCTCCTGGACTCCAAACTTATGTCAGAATGGGAAAAAAAAGGTGATTTAAGATATTTTGAGCACTGGATGTTGGTGCCAGACGGACCACTCCGAGTATTTCACAATCTGCTCAGTTACTGGGATTTTCACGCACAACGATTTCTAGAGTTTACAAAGAATGGTGTGAAAAGTGAAAAACATCCAGTATGCAGCAGTCCTGTGGGCGAAAATGCCTTGTTGATGCTAGAGGTCAGAGGAGAATGGGCAGACTGATTCAAGCTGACAGAAGAGCAATTTTGACTGAAATAGCCACTTGTTACAGCTGAGGAATGCAGCAAAGCATTTGTGAAGCCACAACACGCACAACCTTGAGGCGGATGGGCTACAACAGCAGAAGATCCCACCGGGTACCACTCATCTCCACTACAACTAGGAAAGAGGGGCTACAATTTGCACGAGCTCAACAAAATTGAACAGTTGAAGACTAGAAAAATGTTGTCTGGTCTGATGAGTCTCAATTTCTGTTGAGACGTTCAAATGGTAGAGAATTTGGCGTAAACTGAATGAGAACAAGGATCTATCAAGCCTTGTTACCACTGCAGGCTGGTGGTGGTGGTGTAATGATGTGGGGGATGTTTTCTTGGCACACTTTAGGCCCCTTAGTGCCAACTGGGCATTGTTTAAATGCCACGGGCTACCTGAGCATTGTTGCCGACCATGTCCATCCCTTTATGACCTCCATGTACCCATCCTCTGATGGCTACTTCAGCAGGATAATGCACCACGTCATACAGCTCCAGTCATTTCAAACTGGTTTCTAGAGCATGACGATGAGTTCACTGTACTACAACGGCCCCCCCACAGTCACCAGATCTCAACCCGATAAGAGCATCTTTGGGATGTGGTGGAACGGGAGCTTCGTGCCCAGGATGTGCATCCCATAAATCTCCATTAACTGCAAGATGCTATCCTATCAATATGGGCCAACATTTCTGAAGAATGCTTTCAGCACCTTGTTGAATCAATGCCACGTAGAATTATGACAGTTCTGAAGGCGAAAGGGGGCCCAACACCGTATTAGTGTGGTGTTCCAAATAATCCTTTCGGTGAGTGTATATTTACACTATAGTTTGGAACTTCAATTGGTTCAAGTCGTCAGATCCTCTTACCTTCTTCTTGTCATGTGGCGAGGGGTACTCCACAGAACATATGTCTAGCAAAAGAGACAGGTTGTCTAGAATCTGTTCAGGGAACGGCATCTTGTATGTGTCCATAAAAAGTTTGGGTAAAGCAGAGGCCCACATGCCTTGGGTATATTTGGAAAGGAGCTCTTTCAATTTCTGGCACACCTCAGCAGACACTACGGCAGCGGCGGAAGGGTTAGGGGGAGGACAGGGAGCTGAACTAGAGGGTGAGGAAGATGAGACAAAACCATCACTGTTAGGCTGAGGGGACTCAGCAACAGTGGGACCGTTGGTTGACGCAGAACAAGTCGAGGTGGGGGATTTTCTGTTGTGGGCAACTGTGGGATGTCTGACACTTTGTGACAGTTGGTCAGCTGGTCTGGGTTTGTGGGCGGAGCTTTGTAACACTACTGATGGCAGCAGGTTGTCTGAAGTAGAATGTTGAAGGGGGAAAATGAAGGTGGGGTTAGCCAAGAGGTTTCTAGGAGTATCTCTAGTTTTTGGAAGAGCTAAAGGAGATGGAGTAGTAGCTTGCTGTGTGGGAGTTATCGGACGAGAACAGACAGGTGTTGAATTCGTTTGTGATTCTGGAGAGGAGTCTGTGTTGTTTAGAGGGCTGGTGAGGGGCTTTAAGGGCACAGGAGGGTAAATGAGCTTGTCTTGTTTGGCAACGGAAGGTTTCTCCACCTGGGAGAGCAGATAATCAAAAAGAAAATTACTGCTTATCGTCACTTAATGTGGTCTCATAAGGTAAACATGAAAACAAAACGTCTTATTCTGGTAAAAAATAAATATTACGTGACTCACTGAACAGATGCGAGGCCACTTCTCCAGATCTAGGAGAGCCTGAGGATGGATCTTCTCGGCAAACATTTGGCTGTAGAACTCCGGCACTTTAGACATCCACACGCCACTGGAGTACCTCTTCATGAGCTGCTTTACTCTGCTCTGCACCAAATCCACGTCATACAGACAAATCTTCAGGGAGACAGAGACACGAGTCAATACTTGTGCTGTGATCACCTTAAAAAACATTTATGTAAATGTGACACAAACATTATTAATACATGATTGGAAACAGCTGACACAGATGTGACATAAATAGTGAAGCTGGCATGAATTTAAAGGTCTAGTGTGAAAATATTCGACTCTTAAGCACCACTCAGTTTAGAGTAGGTATTGCAGCTACAGTTGCCCTCACATATTAACTCATTCACTGCCTGCCGTTTCCTGATCAGAAAAGCCCCTCGCTACCTGCGTTTTTACTGTTTTTTTAAGAGTCACAGAATTGTGCTTTATGACCATGTAAACACCAAAACTACAAAAAGAAAGAGTAGATTGACTTCTTACATCAGGAAGAATCGGCATGTTTCTAGCTTTTTCCATGATTTCACAATTGGTTGTCAAGAGTGTGAGCTGCAGTAGCTTTTTCGGTTTTCTCCTTACTTTAGGTATAGCAGCGTCCCAAAACAATTTCCTAATACATGGATTGTCTACTTCCTGATCACGTAGCATGTGACACACAAGGGTAAAAATCAACTTTCAAGTTGGGATGTTTACTCAAGGTGCACAAGCTTGTTCCCAAGCCCGTCCCGTCAGAAAATGCCAGGGTTTCCCTTAGAGCTCAATAAGCCTGGCGGGCCACCAGAGTGGTTTAGGGGGTGATCTGTACTAAACATATAAGCAAACATAAAATAGACACGATGAAAACCAACAAAAGCATGTACCTGGGCTTTGTTGGGTTTGGAGACTCCTTCAAAAGAAATGTCTGAAAATGAAGCAAATGTGTTTGGTCAAGGTTTCATATTCCAAAGCTGCTAGATTTTATAGAAACAGTCAAACACTGTGGGTCTTGTCTATTTAATGTTAACACTAATTTTTGAAAACATCTTAAAATTAAGTGAATTTATCTTAAATTGGGCTAGCGGTTCTAGTCATACACTTTAGTGCCTTTTTTTGGTATTTGGGGCAAAATTCAATGTCTTATCTCTTTTCTTTTCAACAAATTACTAGTAAACCGTGGTGATTTGCTAATGCCAGATTCACAATACTCTTGGTATAAGTTTCCGGTTTTATTGAGAAATGCATTTAAACTTCAATAGTTACAGACCAACAGTAGCCTGGCCTGCCAGACTCCTCCTCTGTTTAATTCTGCACAGAGAAAGGGTCTGGGAACTCTCCTATTCAAATAACCCCACCCCCTGAGAATTCTAAGTGAGCCAATCAGTGCTGAGTAGCGTACGTCACACACCATAACGCCAAGTTTGTCATAAACATGGCGACTGAAGCGGAGTTTGCTGCGGCTCTTTCCTCTGGTTTAAATGACTTGGACTTGTCTTGAAAACAAGTAGAAGCGCTAAAAGCCTTTCTTCTAATAATAAAAAAAAAGATGTTTGCGCCATTGCCAGACGCCTTTGTTTTTTACTAGAGTCAAGCGGTACAGTCTGCATTTCAGTCTTTTTTCTGATTGGTTATTTTGAGCTGCCTAGTCCCGCCCCTCATGTGCTTCTCTGCCTATGAGTTACCAGACTCTCTCCGTGCAGAACTAAACAGAGGACGAGTCTGGCAGGCCAGGCTAGACCCTGATTAAAGCTGCAATGGCAAACAAATGAGCTTAAAACACTTTGTGTCTCTTAACAACATTCTTACATAGTATAGTTATAAATATATTGTAAAGATTAAAAAAATAATAATTATAATGAAACTAAGCGGTTCTCGCATTTGTCTAAAAACCACCAATAACAGCAATTTAAAAATACAACTATTGGACCATCTGGTTGGTCTCGCCTAACTTTCCCCGAGTCATTCACTCATAACACACTCCTGTATTTTGCAACAGAACAGCACTGGTGAGAGGTTCTCAACTCAATAATATCAGAGAAGGAGAAACAGCCTGCTGCTACCACTTCAACTTTACAAACTACCAGAGTCCCAAAAAGAAAAACACCATTTAAAGTCATAGAAAACAAAATACAATTGGACAAAGAAAACAGCAACTGGTGTTTAGCTCCATCTCGTTTCCTCCAGCATGGCGGGTTTTAGGTTCTGGCAGAAGCATCTCAGGGAAGATACCCGAGCAGAGGAGTGAGTATTCTGTGTTTACGTAGTTTTCAATTTAGAAGCAGAAATATTAACAAGGATTAAAATTTCAAATTCTCACCTCTGGAATTGTTTTCAGAGTTTCTTAAGTTTGCCTCTTTCCTGTTGACAAAACAGTATTTTTAAGCCTTAAGAGACGTTTAGGCAGACTTCAACATAAACATAATCATTTCTGATTCCTGAGTCAAGCTTTGCTTTCAAGACAAAGAAAATTAAGCACGTACAAAGGACATCTATTATTCACCCACAATGAAAACCATTACTTACAAATGACAAGACAAACAGCTTTGAGTGAGGTTAGTTTAGATACACCGATCTCTTTGCACGTTACCTGTTAGGTAAGATGGTCTGCTTCACTGCAGGTTCAGACGGCTGTCTACGCTCAACAGGGGTAGCATTTTCTCTCAACTGCCTGCAAATTTTGGAAAAAGACAAGACTAACTTGATTTACTGAAGTTTGCATTTATAGGTCCTACATCATACTAAATCCCCTTTTTTGGAGCTTTAGACCATGTTATATTGCCATTTCCTCGTAAAAAACAACACACCAAAGCGGTTTTCTGTTTCATTCATGTATTTTTCTTTGACAAGCTCAGTCATTCTATGCTAGAACCTTCCTTTTACTTACAATTTTTATGCTAAGCTAAAGCAAAACTTACTGCTTCCAGATCAGGAGAATGACTGAGCTTGTTAGCTACAAAATCCTTTTCTCCCTTATCTAACTCTTGGAAATCTGACAAATTTTTACTTAGGGGTGGAATATTCTCTTAGGTGCAAACAATGAAAAAGGTGAGATTTTTATTTATCGGCTTTTAAAAATAAATTCGGCCAATGGCTGATATAGAAAACTTTAATATATCGACCCAATATATCTGCCCTAATAATCGGCTTTAGATATCAGCCATCGAGAACAAAATTCTTTAAAAAATCGCTATTGGCCTAAAAAGAAAAACATATCGGTCAGCCTCTAATTATTACAACCTCTAATAATAAATGCAAATACCTATAATCCCCTGATGCACTGCCTGTCCTATAACCATAATTAGTCCAAGAACGACTTCTTGTCTGGTAAGAATCTCTTCTAGCTGATGGCTGACGTAGAGAACGTTGTGGGCTCACTGAAACACACACAAAAAAACAACAGGTCACTTTTTAAAAACTCAAAAGAAGGACAGACCAAATCCAGATGGAAGGATTATCAAAACCAACTTTGAAGATTGATTTTAAGATCCTTTATTTTTAAGAAAACCCTCCACTCTGTACATCCGTATCTAAATATTTTTGAGGAACCAAGTGGTTTCTTATTTAATACTCTTATGAACTAGAACAAAATGCTTTACCTTCACTGAGCCAATTCAATTAGGCCCAAAACTAACCATTTATTTTACACCTCCAGTTTTTGTTCTATACCATTTATTTTGTTATAGCTACTAAACCGTCAAAGACGAACCACAACAAAAACCACCGGCAGTGTCTCATACCATTGAGCATGTAGGGGTTGGAATGTTTGAACCTCATCTTGCAGCTCACAAGTTGTGAGTGTTGAGATTTTTTGGAGCTTTTCTGCTTGCTCACAAGCTCAGCAATGTGAGCGGTTTCTTCACAGACTGAAGCAAAGCACTTGAGCTGCAAAACAGTTTTTTTCATTTTATTAAAACACGGTATTACAAAGAGAACAACATCAGAACACAGATGAGACTACTTCTTAGCAGAAGCTTCTAAAGCAACATCGAGTTTGAGCATTTAAATAAGGCCAAACCAAGGCAGCACAATATGGTTGCAATAGCGAAAACATAACATTAAATAATTTAATGAGATGCAAGAAGGTGAAAAACTAATTTTATTAGCCAAGTCAGCACTCACCTCACCCATGCGATAATCCAGCCTCGCCACAGAGGGAATGCTTCTGAGGTAGTCCTCCAGGTTTGAGAAGCCCAGCTTCTTCAGTGGGATGTTTTCTCCACAGAGTGAGCGGTACTCTGAATGGAGGCTGGCCACAGACACACCTATTTTGCTGGACTGGAGGACAGCCCTCAGCATTTTCTTTACAGACTCGCTGTCTGACATCTTAGTGCACAAAGATTAAAACGAAAAAACAGCAGTTAAAATGATTGGATTAAACCACTAACGTAAGTCAGATTGACAATGATCTGTAAAATTAATTTGGGATCATCTAATAGTTTTTGTTATGTCTAGAGGTTGAAAAGAGTAAACAGAAATGCACTTGTTTGATTTCAATTTTAAACTGGTGGGTGTTTCCAAACAAGTCCCTGACTGACATTATGGATAACTAAGCAAATTAATCTCCATTACTTATAACCTTATTCACCCTTACAAGCAGCTTTTCCTAACAGGAACTGGATTACCCGTTTTAGAAAGGTAACTTAAATTCAGTTGATTTTTATGCCCGGCACAGCTAATTCACATCACTGCTAATTATTCTTATACATGCTTATAAACCACACAGGTGAATATCACGTAAAATATTTAAATTTTGCAAACTTTAGAAACGATTGCTAAATTTCCCGACGGAGTAACTACGTTTTTCGTTTTAATTTTGAAGGACGCTAGTTAAGATACCGGCTAACACATGCTAGTTTATGGCAAACAACAAGACTACCTCAATTTCCAAATACAATTTATTTTACATAACCCAGCCCAAACCTACGTTGCAACATACAAGTAGGACAGCTATAATCTGGTGATTAAATGAGCAGGTTAAATAATAAACATACCTTTTAAATTCGACGGGGCTAAACAAACAATTCTCCCTCTTCTTACGCTCTTTGTGAACCCACGCGGACAGACAAAAATCTAAAATGGCGCCTCGTCAGGCTCCTAAAGTAAACCACTTCCGGTTATTAATAGCAGAAACCAATAAAACTAATTAGCGATTAACATGTTTTTTATTTTGTAATCTATCATTAGTTTTATTTATTATCCACAATTAACCTATGAATTGTTTAGTTGTTTAATGCTTTTGTTTTGGATTTTGTCAATTTGCCATTAGAGGGGGGCAGAAGTAATTCATAATCAGAAACCAAAAACTGAAATGCCACACAACAGTAGCGGTTTTAGGCACGGGCAGACAGGGCAGTTGCCCAGGGCGGCATTTTTTCATGACACAAAACAGGCGCAGAAGCGGTGAGTAAAAAATAAAAAAGAAAGAAATCTGCGCCGCACCGATGTTTTCTATTATCTGTCATATCCAGAGGTGGAAAGTAACGAATTACATTTACTCACGTTACTGTAATTGAGTAGCTTTTTTGTACATTTATACTTTTTAAGTCGTTTTTAAAAGCTGTACTTTTACTTTTACTTGAGTACGTTTTTTAAAAAGAATTGTAATTCGCTACATTTTAAATCATATCCGTTACTGAGTAAAAATAAATTATAGGCGTAATAAATTACAAATATTATGTGAAGCAGCGTCGGAACAGAAAGAGACACCTGCATGAGCCAAGGGCGTAGGAACCGGGGGGGACGGGTGGGACGTGTCCCCTCCAATATTGGACAAACGCGCATTTGTGTCCCCCCCAATAACATGGAGAAAAAAAAGATTGATTTTGAAATATTTGACTCGTAAGCTTTTATTTTGAAAGACACCGCGGACTTCTCTCTTACACAGCCCTCAGGGAGTTAGGCAGGCTGGCAGGCTGAGTGAAGCAGGAGTCAGAGCTGGGGCAGACAGGTGTCAGAGACAGACGGCAGCAGCTCAGCGAGTTCTTCTCATGGGCAAAAAAAGAAAGAAAGGAATTGTGAGTTGGTAATAATTTAGTCCAAGAGTATAATTGTATTTCTGGTCAAACGCTAAAATGGCTGACTAACGTAAACATCTTGCTAGTTAGCATTAAACATTAAACAACACTACTAGTCAACAAAAAAATGGCGAATTTTACAGTAACAGACAAAAACCATTTGACACGAAATAAATAAAAAAGTTGAATCTCCACATAAAAATGGAGTTTGTAAGTGTGATTGTTGCTTGTTTGTTACATTCTCATCACATTTCATTTTTAAACCTTATTCATGTCACTTTTTTCATATAAGAGACCAGAGGAAGTTCAGCAGGAAATGATGAAGAAGGTGAGACAGGCAGCGCCAGACCTGCTGAGGGTGAGACAGGGAGAGCCAGACCTGCTGAGGGTGAGACAGGGAGAGCCAGACCTGCTGAGGGTGAGACAGTGAGAGCCAGACCTGCTGAGGGTGAGACAGGGAGAGCCAGACCTGCTGAGGGTGAGACAGTGAGAGCCAGACCTGCTGAGGTGCAGGTAGATGTTACAGTGAAGAATTAGATGGTTTTAGGTAGCTGATGAGAGGAAGATTTGAATGTAATAATAAGTGAACACAGTTAAATATATGTAATCCCATTACAAGTAGGGCTGGGCAGTACGGTTTAAGAATAAATTACATTCTGTACACGCTTCCTTAGAAATATTAGAAAAATAAGTGTTAAACTCTGCTTTCTGGAGCATTTAGACTGCAATTGTGGCCACTGTTTTTTCTTTTGTCCGTCTGAAAATGAATGTAGTTCCAGCTGTTGTTGTAAGTGAATTATTTCTTTTTTCATTCTGTCAGAAGCAAACTGATTTTTCTGATTGTTGGTCAGCATTGTTGTTTAAAATATTCTGATCAGAGTCAGATCGATTCAGACTGAATATTCACAGCTTTAGTCTTGTATTAAATCTGTTTACACATCTCTACCCATATGTATAAGATAATATATCCTACATTCATATTATTAAATAAAAATAAAACAGTACTGACACATAAACAGCTTTTTTTATAATTAAAACATCCACGTTGGCCGGTAATCACCTGGAACTGGCTAATGGGGAGCCTAAGTCTCCTCCCCTTCTGGCTGGCTCATGGGTCCCCGATCAAAAAAAACAAAAACTGAATGTTAGTGAACTGGGCTATAAAAGTTATTCTCTTGTCTTTCTGGGCTTTGCCTTACACCCTGAGTCACATCTGTCAGACTTTTCTAATCCTAGAGTTTCACCGTCTATCGGATTTTCTATCAGAAGCTAATGCAGGAGATAGCGGCAGGAGACTTTGTTCATGTTCAGCCTGCATGAAACACTCAGTGACACGTTAGAATCAGAAATAATCATTAAATGTATTTTTTTCAGTGAAGTTGACCTATATATTGACCTACAACAGATTTGTTAGATTTCCAAAATGTGCCCCCCCCCCCCCCCCCCCCCCCCCATATTAAACTCGTTCCTACGCCCTTGGCCACGTCTAAACCGTTGGGGGTGTGTGGGTGTACAGTTTTGCTCAAAGACATCAGTTCAGTCGATCATCTCACTGTTTACCTCCTCTCTCCCTCCTCTCCTGTGGGTTGGAACCCGCACCTTCGCGCACCGGTGTGACGTCATCAGAATTCTACTTGGTTCGGTAGCCAGACTCGGTTTCGTGTTTGAAATGTGTTTCTCTACCGCTCCGCACGGCAGCGGCAAAATAACTTTCAGCGCTCATAACAAGCGGATTCTCAGCGCTTTGCTCATAAAACAGAAGACCTGCAGGTCTCTGTGAGTTAAAACATCCTGACACTGTTCAGGTGTAAACATTGTGCTCCATCCCTGTGTTTGAACTCAGAAGATGCGCCTTGATGCCACAGATATGTGATGATTTAGCTTGTTTCTTTATTTTACTCTAGAATAAGAGATTAAATTATTACAAAAGCAGTCCAGTGTAGTTAAATTAGTCATTCAAATGATTCGAACATGCTGCAGTGTGTGTGTGCGCGTGCTTGCATGTGCATGTGTGTGTGTGTGTGTGTGTTACACATATAGAACTGCATGAGACAGCGTGGTTTCATCAAATCCATGCATCTTATATCTTGGCTGAAGTAATGGCTCAGGAAAATAACTTATATTTCATAAATAATGACGTCTTAATAGTGTCTATGATAATGTTTTATCTTATCTTTGGTCTGGGAGGTGTAACATATCATGATACTAGCCTTTTAAAACATGTTAAAGTATTACAAGAGGAGATAAATGCATGAATTTAAAGTTCATGTTTAGAGTCCAACCTTCACAGATTGGAGGCTCACGCTGGTGAGGAGACACCATTAGTTCTAGTAACACCTGGGCTCCCAAGGCCTGTTCTGACAGGATGGACGTTACGGGACCCTTAAGGACTCCAGTTGGATGATTGGAGGATTATTTAGGAGGATTGGAATGAACAAACTGATTTCAGTGGTGATCGGCTAAATGAGTGATTGAACCCACTACCAAGGATGAACTCTGCTAACTTTAAAAATCAGCTGCTCTAAATAAGCATGAAAGTCAGAGAGGAGCTCTAGGATGGACATGGATAAAGGAACTGTAATGTAGAGGTAAAGTACAGAGGTGGGAAGTAACGAATTACATTTACTTGCGTTACTGTAATTGAGTAGATTTTTTGTGCATTTATACTTTTTAAGTAGTTTTTAAAATCTGTAATTTTACTTTTACTTAAGTATTGTTTTTTGTAAGTATTGTACTTTGCTACATTTTTTATCTTATCCGTTACCGAGTAAAACAACATTGCAAAATACTGTGTCGGCACAGTTCGCACTGGATTCAGACGATGATTCAGACACCACAGAGAAGAGACAAGAGTACAAACATATACATATGTAGAAGCGTCTTAACGCACTCGAGAGTGATCCAGCACTTAACGAAGTGTCTATGTATATATATATATATATATATATATATATATATATATATATATATATATGTCTATACTGGTAAGACCCAAACATGGAAGTGCTGCAGACGCTGAAGGCGCGCACCAGAAGAACTGAGTGCTTAAGTTACGAGAGTGTGTGTGTGTTACGGGGTACGAAGGAAAGGATAAGAAACACTAACTGACTATTCGGATGACTGGAGGATCACCTAAGAAGATCAAAGCTTGTGAGAAGGAATGAAGGGATGTCTGAGCGGTCAACAGGTGAGTTGAACTTCTTAGTGTGAAGCATGTGTTCAGTGACCTTACAGTGCAATGAATGATGGGTAGGAGAAGAAAATAGGCGCTAATGGTACGAGAAAGATAGCCTGGCCTGCCAGACTCCTCCTGTTTAATTCACGTCATACACGGCGATGCTCAATTTCTCATAAACAACGAAGACAGCGGCGGAGTTCTAAATGACTCAGATGTCTTTAAAACCACAAGTAGAAGTGCTAAAAGCATTTCTTCTAAAAAATAAAAGATGTTTGCGCCATTGCCAGATGCTATTTTTTTTACTACAACTAGAAATCTACCGCGTCGTGTGGTACAGTCGGGATTTCCTTCTTTTTTCTGATTGGTCATTTTTGAGCTTCCTAGTCCCGCCCCTCAGGTGATTTTCCAGCTAAAAGAAAAACTCAGCAGACTGGAGACTGTCTCCAAGATGTGTCTGCCACTCTTCAGAGCCATTCAGGATGGTGTCCAAAAGCACTTTGGTGAGATGATGGAAGACCCTGAGCTGACTGCTGCTGCAATCCTTCTTCCAAAGTTCAAGACCACCTGGACTGAGAGGCACAATATCATTGAAGCAGGTAATATTTTATAATTTAATATCATACCTTAATCTGTTTCTTATTCATTTCAATCCTGTCAACATACTTAAAGTTCAATTATACGAGTCTGTCGACACAAATGATAGTATTTGTAAGGCATGTATTACTAAAAACAATTCTTGTTGCATCTTCTATCAAAACTTAATTGCCAGATATATTAAATATGTGTTATGTATTTGTCATTCAACAGGTTTGATCAATATGAGAAGACATCTTCACCAAATGGCAGAGGCTGGGGTGGAGCAAGTCAAGCAACAGTCATCACATCCTACACTCATCTTTGTTTAAAAGTGCTTTTCAGTCCATCGGTCCCAGCGTGCTCTCTATAATTAATGCTTCTCTGGTTTCTGGTCAGGTCCCTGCTTACTTTAAGAACACTGTAATCCACCTGCTTCTTAAAAAACCGAGTCTCGACCCTTCTCTCCATAGCAGCTTCAGACCCATCTCTAAACTTCCGTTCATCTCCAAGATCTTGGAAAAGGTTGTGGCTAAACAACTCACAGCTGCTCTTGATAAACATAACATCTATGATAGCTTCCAGTCAGGTTTTCGTAGAGCTCATTCTACTGAAACAGCTCTTTTTAGGGTCTCTAATGACCTTCTGACTCACAGTGATGCAGGGGACTGTTCTGTTCTGGTCCTGCTGGACCTGACAGCAGCCTTTGACACTGTTGACCATCACCTGCTACTGGAGAGGCTGAGAGACTGGGTAGGCCTATCAGGATCTGCCGGGGGGGCTTCCCCATTGTCTTTTTTTTAAACTATTCAGAAGAGCCCGTCCTTGCACAGTCAAAAAAGTAACTAAGTAACTTTTACTTTGACTACATTTAAAATAAGCTACTTTTTGTAATTGAGTAAAATTTCATGAAAGTAATTATACTTGTACTTAAGAACAACATTTTAGTACTCTTTCTACCTCTGGTAAAGTAGGGCAGGACCAACATTAGCAGCTGTCGTACGGTCCATCTGAAATGTTAGACTTTCATTTAGCTTGTTATGTGACAGGTTAGAGCACAGTCTCATGTTAGAGTTTTGTCATGAAAACATTGAGATAGCTCACATACTGATGGCATCTAAAAAAAGTTTTTTTTTCTCAAAATAAAGAATAATTTTAATCACAAATGAAACTCACCATCCTAGAAAAACCTCGTCCAATCAATGTGCAAGTCCTATTCTCACTGATTGGATAGAAATCCCTCCTTCAAGCCTTGCATGTTTGAGTGTGTGTGAGTTGTGAACTGGCGTTGTGATTTAGCACTACTTAGATGTAGCCATCCTTACGCTGACAAAAATGTAACTAAGCAACTTTTACTTTGAGTACATTTTGTTTACGATACTTTTTACTTTTACTTGAGTAATAATTTAGGCAAGTACTTTTACTTGTAATTGAGTAAAAAATTATCAAAATATTAGTACTCGTAATTAAATAGGAAATTTTAGTACTCGTTCCACCTCTGGTCGTATCACAGTGTCTGGATTGGAAACAGCAAGTTGGCGCCCCCTGCAGCTGCAGGCGCTCCTGCTGACTGAGAATGTTCACGTGCACTGTGTGTGTATGAAGAAGAGGAAGGGGAGGGGTGCGGCGGGGGAATTCACCTCTGGGTCTTTCCCAAATGAAATGAGCGGGTAGGGGCTGAGCTGAATCAATTGTATTAACATGGCTAAAGTCAATCACATCTTGATGTTCTTCCATTTAACGCACATTTCATTCATAATATCATAAACACAGGCCTATCATTATTTCAGGTTTTTCTTAATTGTGTGAAATGGCCGAATAAAAAAAGGAAAAACAAAACGATTTTGTGGTCACCCCCCCTCCCATCAAGGTCAAATTGTTTAGTCCTGACTAAAGGAAACTTATTGAGTCAAGAGCCAAACAGAAGAGATGAACATAAAAAGGCTAAAACCACCAGGTGCCCGATTCAGGAAAAAAAAAAGAAAAAAAAAGGAGAAAGTATGTACGCTCTCATGATGCATGTTTTCAATTTTTTGAACCAGTTAACTGGGATTTTAACGGTTAAATTCGGTCAACTAATTGCTAACAGAACTAATAGGACTGAAATATTGAAACGAATATTCAAATGGTTCGAAAAAAATCCTTAGTTTTTTACTGATTCAAACTAGGATTTGTTAAATGCTCGCTGCAGCCTGTGGCCTGCCTGAACAACAACAAACACATGTTGGTCATATTCACATGATAATAAATAAAACAACTCTACAAGCAGAAGAAAACTCCCCAGTCACCACTAACTATCCTGTTTATTTATTGCAGATGGCTGCACTGATTATTTTTTACCTGATTTGTTCTGTAAAAGTTGGCATTTTTGGTAGTCTACAGTTTTTTATGTCAGTTTAAATTACAATTTCAGAGGCAATTCTAAAATATTATGGATCATGATAAAGATCTATTGGAGATCTACCCCGACTTTTGGACTGCTCTGCCAGTCACTGTGGCTCCAGCTGAGAGGAGCTTTTCAAAACTTGATCAAGTCATACCTGAGGTCAACTATGTTTCAGGGGCGGCTCACTAACCTGGCTCTGATTAGTATCAATCACTCAGTAGGGGAGCAGATTTCATGTGATGACATTATTGATGACTTTACATCAAGGTTAGGTTTTAATTTTAGTTTGTGTTTTCTGTTCTAAGTGCAATGCTGTAGTGATTATCTTTAGTTTGTTATTGTCAGAGCCCAAGCCCCCGGACCGGTCTCTCCCAGCTAACCGGCCTCCATCTTGGACCACATTTCCCAGCATGCTCCTTGCGGGAACTCCCGGCATTCTCCCCGTAACTCCCAAGTCTATATATGGAAGACGTCGCACCGGCTCTTCACTCAGTCATCGTTTCTTTGAAATCCATGAACAGAGTTCTCTACCGAATAATCCAGCCTTCTAACATCCTTACCAAGCTCAACTCCCGTACCCAGTCGACCATCGTGACAGGATGACTGAGTCCGTAGATCCAGCAGAGTTCGAGCGAATGAAAACAAGGATGGAGCAAATGGAGAATGAATTCATTCAGCTCCACACCCTGATTGATCGGCTCAACACCAAATAAAACTCCCAGACCGATCTCATCCTGCAATTATCCATAGCCCTCCATGCTCTCCAGCAGCAAGCCCTCACTCCACCAACAGAGGGGCCGCACTTCAGTCTCTCGGAGAGGTGGAATGGAGAGACGGGGAGCCCAGACGGTCTGCTCGCCACCCTCGACATGCAGTTCGAGTGCCAACCAGGACGCTTCCCCTCTGCTCGCTTTCGGGTGGCACATCTCACCTCCCTGCTCTCCGGACGCGCGGCTGAGTGGGCCGCTGCGCTTTATAATTCCAAGTCACCTGCTTGCAATTTTTATGCTGCTTTTGTGTCCGCACTCAGAAAGACTTTTGTTCCACCCAGCAGCGAAGTGGGAGCAGAAGCACAACTCCTAAAGCTCCGCCAGCAGGAGCGCTCGGTGTGCGCTTATGCGTCGGAGTTCCGCGCCATCTCCGCCAAGCTGCGGTGGGATGACTCTGCCCTTCGAGCCGTCTTCTTGGAGGGACTGGTGACCTACATCCGTGATGAGATGGCGGGAAAGGAACTGCCCCAGACCCTGGATGAAGTGGTCGATCTGGCGCTGCGCATGGATCAGCGGGTTCTGGTTCGGCCCAAGCCCTTCACTCGCCCATCCAGGGCGCCTGGACCTCTTCCTCGTCCCCCCACGCCTGCTCCCGGACCCGCTTCTACTGATGAGCCCATGCAATTAGGCCACCTTCCTCCAGAGGAGAGACAGCGACGGTGGCGCGAGGGTCTCTGTGCCTATTGCGGCTCCTCCGACCATAGACGCCTGAACTGTCCATTACGTTTGGGAAACGAAGGAACCCACTGAGTATCGGGGTCGCTCAGCCTGGGTCACCTTCAGCCCCTGCCTCTTCAAACCGACTCCTTCTTCATGTCACCCTCCTTCATGGTGAGACCTTACTTCAGATGCACGCGCTGGTGGACTCGGGGGCCGCTGACAATTTTATGGACATGGATCTGGCTAAGCACCTACGAATCCCCATGACCCCCTTGGAAAAAGTTGTGCCAGTGACCTCGGTGGACGGTTGGCCCCTCCAGCCCTATCCTGTCCAAAACCGAACCCAGCCACTCCAGATGATCATCCAAGGCCACCGAGAGACCCTCCATTTCCTGATCATATGTGCTCCCTCCTCTCCTCTAATCCTGGGATTTCCCTGGCTCCGTCTCCACGACCCCCGGATTTCCTGGTCCCAGGGCCGCCTCTTGGAATGGGGGACCCAGTGCCAGGCCCACCGCTCTCCTCCTCCATCCATGCCAGACCGCCCGGACGGTGACCCCGGCCCAACACCGCCCAATCTGCCACTGCCCTATCGGGACCTGGCTGCTGTGTTCGACAAGCGGCGCGTCACCACGCTGCCGCCTCACCGACCGTACGACATGGAGATCAAGCTGCAACCAGGAACCAGTCCACCCCGGGGACGCCTTTTTTCTCTCTCTCCCACCGAGTCCAGACCCATGGAGGAATATATCGACCAGGCCCTCCAGCAGGGTTTCTTCCGACCCTCCTCCTCCCCGGGTGCCGCAGTCTTCTTCTTTGTGAGGAAAAACGAGGGTGATCTCCGCCCCTGTATTGATTACCGAGGTCTGAACAAAATCACAGTCAAAGACCGCCATCCTCTGCCGCTCCTCACGTCTGCTCTGGACAGCATCTCCCAGGCGTGGATCTTCACCAAACTGGACCTTTGGAGCACCTACAATCTGGTCCGTATTAAAGCTGGAGATGAGTGGAAGACCGCGTTCATCACACCCACCGGTCATTGGGAGTACCAGGTCATGCCCTTCGGGCTGTGCAATAGCCCCGCCATTTTTCAACGCCTCATAAACGATGTCCTCCGCGACATGCTGGGACGGTGGGTGTTTGCCTACCTGGACGACATCCTGATCTACTCCAAGTCAGAGGCCGAACACCTCCACCATGTTCGTGCTGTTCTAACCCGGCTCCTGGACAATAACCTGTTCTGTAAGCCTGAGAAGTGCTCTGTCCACCAGCGGTCCGTATCATTCCTGGGCTACATGATTTCGGATCAAGGACTAACCATGGACCCTCAGAAAGTCCAGGCGGTGAGAGACTGGCCCCTCCCAACAAGCCTGAAACAACTGCAGAGTTTTCTGGGTTTCTGCCATTTTTACTGCCGTTTTATTAAGGACTTTAGCACCATTGTGGCACCTCTCACTTCTCTCACCCGACCAAGCCCTCCCGGCCAACCGTTCCAGCTGACTCCAGACGCCATTCTGGCCTTCCAATACCTAGTCGCCCATTTCACGTTGGCTCCTATCCTCCATCATCCGGATCATGCAGTCCCCTTTGTGGTCGAGGTCGACGCCTCGGATGTCGGCGCCGGTGCCATCTTGTTCCAAGGCGGGTCCGACAACAGGCTTCATCCCTGCGCCTACTTCTCCAGGAAGTTTTCCACCACCCAGCAGAAGTACGGCGTAGGGTATGCTGGCCATAAAATGGGCGTTGGAGGAATGGAGGCAGTGGCTTCTGGGCACCACTCAGCCGTTCACCATCGGACGGACCACCAGAACCTGACTCACATCAGATCAGCCAAGCAGCTCAATCCTCGCCAGGCCCACTGGGCCCTCTTCTTCGAGCCCTATGAATTCCATCTCGCCTACCACCCAGGGACAAAGAACCAGAAGGCGGACGCCCTTTCCGCTCCAGTTCACACATCCAACGCCCACGTCCGAGCCGGCACCTATCCTCCCAGAGCACCGTTTCTTGGCCCACCTGAGGTGGCCACTGGAGGAGGCTATCCAAAACGCCCTCCGGGACAATCCCGTGCCTCCAGAGACCCCTGCGGGTCGGCTCTACGTCCCCACGGCCTGTCGCAGCGAGGCATTGTCCTGGGCCCACTCATCACGCCTGTCTGGCCACGCTGGCTTCTCACGAACTCTTAGGTTCCTCAAACGAGCTCTCTGGTGGCCATGTATGGAGAGCGATGTGAAGGACTATACGAGCACCTGTGACATCTGCGCCCGCTCCAAGACATCCAACCAGGCCTTGGTTGGTACCCTCAGACCTCTTCCGGTACCCAGCCACCCCTGGTCCCATGTGGGGTTGGACTTCATCACAGGACTCCCACCGGTCAACAACCTTAATACCATCATGACGGTCACTGACCGGTTTTCTAAAGCTGTTCATTTCATCACCCTTCCGGGCATCCCCTCGGCCCGACGCACAGCTGAGTTGTTTCTGGAAAATGTGGTGCGTCTCCATGGGTTTCCTGTCGACGTGGTCTCGGACCGTGGTCCCCAGTTCACAGCCCGGTTCTGGAGGGCTTTTTGTCATCTATTGGGAGCATCAGTCAGCTTACCTTTGGGCTATCACCCGCAGACCAACGGCCAAATGGAGCGGGCAAGCCAACAACTGGGTCGGTACCTCCGCTGCTTTGTCTTGGCCCAACCCTCGCAGTGGCCTAAGTATCTCCTCTGGGCTGAGTTATCCCACAATCTCCACACCTCCTCGGCCACTCTGATGTCCCCGTTCGAAGTCTGTTATGGCTACCAGCCCTCGGTCTTTGCCCACCAGGAACCCGAAGTTGCGGTGCCGGCCGCTCAATCCCTGGCGAGGCGCTGCAGGAACGCCTGGATCAAGGCGCGGGCCTCCATAACCCGAGCTAATGCCCGTTGCTTTCACCAACATCTCCGCCGACACCGTCCTGGTCCCTCCTATGCTCCAGGGGATAATGTCTGGGTGTCCCCGGCGGACCTCCGTGTCCGTGCCGGGTCCAGGAAGCTCGCTCCCCGGTTCCTCGGGCCTTACCCCGTGCAAAGGGTCATCAACCCGGTCACGTAACGGCTGCGGTTGCCTGCGAGTCTCCGCATCCATCCCACCTTCCATATCTCCCGGCTCAAGCCCTACGTGGAATCCTCCCTCCTTCCGCCTCCACCTCCGGCGCCTCCGTCTGCCCGCTTCCTCGACGGTGAGCCCATCTACACCGTCCGGCGCATCCTGGACGCTCACCGCAGGGGACGGGGCTGGCAGTATCTCGTCGATTGGGCAGACTACGGCCCCGAGGAACGCTCCTGGGAGCCGGCCCGCTCCATCTTGGTCCCTACCCTCGTCTCTGCCTTCTGGGATCGCTGAGGTCAACCTGGGACTTCTGGAGCCGTCCCTGGACCGGGGGGTCCTGTCAGAGCCCAAGCCCCTGGACCGGTCTCTCCCAGCTAACCGGCCTCCATCTTGGACCACATTTCCCAGCATGCTCCTCGCGGGAACTCCCGTCATTCTCCCCGTCACTCCCAAGTCTATATATGGAAGACGTCGCACCGGCTCTTCACTCAGTCATCGTTTCTTTGAAATCCATGAACAGAGTTCTCTACCGAATAATCCAGCCTTCTAACATCCTTACCAAGCTCAACTCCCATACCCAGTCGACCATCGTGACAGTTATGTGTGAAATATTTTTGCTATTTAGAATATTTATTATTTATTATGTTCATATATTCTTAATATTTAGTTAGTTTAGTTGTTTTTGTATATTTGATTCTATATATTTTGATACAGTATATAATGTATATTGCTTTACATTCTGACAACTTCATAGTAATTAATGTAAATATGTGCAACTTAGAAAAATGAATGTTCAATAGTCGTTCTAATAAAACATGCCTGTTTGTAGAAAAAATGCGTGTGTTCGTGCAGGTGGGGTGGGGGGGGGGGGTGGAGCACGCTCATTCAGTGGCAAAAAGCTAGAACTAAATTCTGGGTATGTTAAACCATTTAGAGAATATTTCATCCTCTTTATGAAGCTAGAAAAAAAATCCTAAAGTTTTGTGAAAATTAATATAAAGGAGAGGGAACACTCATGAAGTTACAGTAGATAATAGAAACAACTCAATGGTTGTGTGCTGGATTGCGCGACAGCTGGATGGAAACTCAGTGATGTAGGCCTTCGATATTATGAATTTTTGTCGCCCTCCTGCGTACAAAAGGTGTTACTACCGGCAGCATTCATGACGACAAAAGTCATTAGCACTTCCTGTAGATTCCTTCAAAATAAAACATACCACCTAAAAATACTACAAAAGATGGTCCATGAGCTCTAGAGTCATATGCCCGTTTCTGACAAGCTCCAGCTTCAGGTAGAGCTGTTCGAGCCAGTTGATGAATCTCCTCCATGCACTCTTTCAGTCGTTTCACATAATTCAGCTCTGGTCCTCCCATAATCCCAGGCTCAGGAGCCGACCCAAACACCAAGTCCACTTGTGTCTGGAGTTCCCTCCCAAACACCAAAACAGCACGAGTGCTCTGGCTGGATTCCTGAACAGCAGTGCGGTAAGCCCACAACACAAGAGGCAAGCGCAGGTCCCAGTCCCTCTGATGCTGGCTGGTGAGGATAGCCAACTGAGTAGTCAAGAGTGCGATTAAACTGCTACACCAGCCCGTCACTCTGCGGGTGAAGGGGAGTGGTTATGTTTTTTCTCACCCCCAACTGCTGACACACTTCGCTGAAAGGCTGGCTCTCGCTTGATCTCTGTGCAACTCCTCAGGCACTCCGAAATGAGAGAACATCTCATCCACCAACCGCTGAGCTGAAGATGCAGCACTTTGGTCTGGCATTGCATACGCCTCTGGCCACTTGGTGAAATAGTCCATGGCCACCAAGACATAGCGATTGCCAGCCTCCATAGTGGAGAAGGGCCCCATAATACTGCAGACGCTGAACCAATCCGCCTGTCGATCTCCCGATCCCTCCTACCCTCACTCATGAACAAGACCCAGAGATACTTAAACACCTCCACGTGAGGTAGGACCTCTCCCCCAACCCGGAGTTGGCAAGCCACCCTTTCCCGGTCAAGAACCATGGTCTCACATTTGG
This sequence comes from Nothobranchius furzeri, assembly GCF_043380555.1. Taxonomy (NCBI): domain Eukaryota; kingdom Metazoa; phylum Chordata; class Actinopteri; order Cyprinodontiformes; family Nothobranchiidae; genus Nothobranchius; species Nothobranchius furzeri. The sequence continues at coordinate 3,777,645 of NC_091744.1, read as the reverse complement.
AGGTGCTGATCCTCATCCCAGCCGCTTCACACTCGGCCGCGAACCTACCCAGCAAGAGCTGAAGGTCAGAGCTGGATGAAACTAGGAGGACCGCATCATCCGCAAAAAGCAGAGATGAGATTCTCCTGCCACCATACTCGACACACTCCACACCACGACTGCGCCTAGAAATTCTGTCCACAAAGGTAATGAACAGAACTGGTGACAAAGGGCAGCCCTGGCGGAGTCCTACCCTCACCGGAAACAGGTCCGACTTACTACCGGCTATGCGGACCAAACTCATGCTCCTCTGAATGGCCCTTAACAGAAAGCCACCCACTCCATGCTCCTGGAGCGTCCCCCACAGGGTGCCCATAGGGACACGGTCATAAGCCTTCTCCAAATCCACAAAACACATGTGGATTGTGTAGCGTTATGAATATGCCATTTCTGCCCTTAACAGCTGCCCTTTGACACAGTGACAGTGTGCATAAATTGCCAAGGTCGTGTGCTTTCTTGTGATGTTTACATTCCAGCAAAGAAGACAGAAGAAGGACGAAGAACGCTTTTCATTAGTTAATCAAAGAACTTTATTTCTAATAAAGCTAATCAAAACAACTGTTGGTCAATAATAATCAGAAGACTGATCTGTGAAATCACACTGTTATGACTTATGTGTTTAATGAATAACAGGACTTTGGACTAACTGAGCTAGACATTATGATTCACATAAGATAAACACATGACACATTGTTCACTTATCCAATCAGAACTTCCTTTCTGATGCGTGGCAGAGCTCTGTTGTCATGTTGAACGAGGTGGAGACGGCGGACCATGTGTGGATGAGCTGACCAGGAGGTAAAAATGCAGGCTTCGGATAAAGTAAAAATGGTTTTAATGGCAGAATGGGAGTAACAGGACAAAACAACGATGACTACTAACAACAATGATCTGACAAAGGACATAACGAGACAAGAGGTATAAATACACTGGGGAAAATGAGGAACACATGGGCAGGCTAACAAGGGGCAGGTGAAACCAATAACGACAGTCAGGGCAGGAGAGGGACACACAGTCAGGAAGGCAGGGGCAGAACGTGACAGTACCCCCCCCTTAAGGGGCGGATACCAGACACCCACAAGGCTACACAACACAAGAGACCGGGAACACTCGACTAGACTTGGGACAGGAACACTCGACTAGACTCGGGACAGGAACACTCGACTAGACTCGGGACAGGAACACTCGACTAGACTCGGGACAGGAACACTCGACTAGACTCGGGACAGGAACACTCGACTAGACTGGGACTGGAACAGGACACACTCGACTTGACTGGAACGTGAAGACTTGACTTGACTGGAACGTGAAGACTTGACTGGAATGGGAAGACTTGACTTGACTTGACTGGAACATGAAGACTTGACTGGAACGTGAAGACTTGACTTGACTTGACTTGACTGGAGCGTGAAGACATGACTGGAACGTGTAGACTTGACTTGACTTGACTGGAGCGTGAAGACTGACTTGACTGGAACGTGTAGACTTGACTGGAACGTGAAGACTTGACTGGAACGTGAAGACTTGACTGCAATGTGAAGACTTGACTGGAACGTGAAGACTTGACTTGACTGGAACGTGAAGACTTGACTTGACTGGAACGTGAAGACTTGGCTTGACTTGACTGGAACGTGAAGACTTGACTTGACCCGAGCGTGAAGACTTGACTGGAACGTGAAGACTTGACTTGACTGGAGCGTGAAGACTTGACTTGACTGGAACGTGAAGACTTGACTGGAGCAGGCGGGGGACCCAGGAGAGAACTGCAAGAGCAGGCGTGGGACCCAGGCAGAGAACTGCAGGAGCAGGCGTGGGACCCAGGCAGAGAACTGCAGGAGCAGGCGTAGGACCCAGCAGAGAACTGCAGAAGCAGGTGTGGGACCCAGCAGAGGCTGCAGCAGCATGAGGCCTGCAGGCATAAGCCCCACCAGCGTGGACCAGGAAGTGGACAATCTGTAGAAGCGACGCGAGGAAACCAGGATCGGCGGCAGGCACTCGACAGCCGGTCAGAGCAGGTGCACAGCATGATTAGCTGGATCTCAGGCAGAGGCTTGGGTGCAGGGAAGCAAGAGAAGAGCAGGGAGACCAGCCCCACCACCCCGGAGAACGATGGCGTGCGTAGGGGGTGTAACTCCCTTAAAGCTCCAGGATCCGCGGCTTCCATGAAAAAAAAAAAAAAAAACGGGACGGGACGGGACGGGGGCAGAAAGCAGGAGAGGAGAAGGGTTTGACCACCACAGGAACAAACTGGATGCGTCGAAACCCACTCAAAGGTTGACCACCTCGGAGAACAGGTAGGATGCGCCAACACCTTGGGTCAGAATCTCCTTCTGCTAAAAGGAGAAAAAAGTAAAAAATAAATCCTCCAACAAACAGGTGTTAGCTCACCACAGGTCCGGGTTTGGTCAGATCATTCTGCCATGTTGAACGAGGTGGAGACGGCGGACCATGTGTGGATGAGCTGACCAGGAGGTAAAAATGCAGGCTTCGAATAAAGTAAAAATGGTTTTAATGGCAGAATGGGAGTAACAGGACAAAACAACGATGACTACTAACAACAATGATCTAACAAAGGACATAACGAGACGGGAGGTATAAATACACTGGGGAAAATGAGGAACACATGGGCAGGCTAACAAGGGGCAGGTGAAACCAATAAGGACAATCAGGGCAGGAGAGGGACACACAGTCAGGAAGGCAGGGGCAGAACGTGACATCTGTGGTGTTTAGTTAATCTGTCCACTCCGATTGGCTAAGATTCAAAAACAACTAAGCTTAATAAAACAGAACAACGCCATTTTAAGTCAGTTCCATCGCAGTTCCATCACGAGTTTCAACGTAGTTCCAACGTGAGTTCAACCAGCTCTCAAATCCATCTGATGTCCATCATCGCTAAGTGAAGTACAGGCTGGCCAGCTGTATTTTCTACTTTTAAGCTGAGAACTGTCAAGCTGGAAAACTCTGTCATTTTATCAACAAGACGACGGTTCCTTCAGAATAAAAGCTGAACTCTATGACCCAATAAAGGGGGGTCTCTACGTGACGCTGAAATCTGCTCGTTGTACCGGGAGGCTATCCATAGACTGGTTTGTCATGCTGCCGACGCTGTTTCACCAGTTCCAGCACAAGGAGGGTCGAGGACCTGGCATCCGGATCTAACACGGAGGTCCCGTACGGTACGTAGATCGCCATAGATTGCGTCTCATGTCTTCCTCCAGAAATCCATCATCGCTCAGTTAAACAAAACATCATCTTGCCCTCAGACTCGCCTCGGTCAGATGGAGATTCTGAACTGACACACACACACCAACACTTCAGCTCACATTCATCTGCATCCATCATTAGAGAGTTAGTCCTGGTGATTGTTTCGAATAATTATAAAATAAATATTCTTAAACGTCCCATCTCTCTTTTCTTGTCTCTAACTCAATACAAGGTGTTTGAATAAAATTCCCTGTGGTAAAAACAACCTCTTCTGATTCTAAGTGCCCGGTCCAAAGATTAATCTCTGGACCTTAATAAAGTGTAAGAATATACCAACTATATTCCGCTACAATTGGTTGGGCAAACTCCCATGCCCTCTCCATCACCCTTGCAAGGGTATAGAGCTGGTCCACAGTTCCACGGCCAGGACGAAAACCACATTGCTCCTCCTCAATCTGAAATTCAACTATCGATCGGACCCTCCTCTCCAGTACCTTGAAGTAAACCTTTCCAGTGAGGCTGAGGAGTGTGATCCCCCTATAGTTGGAACACACCCTCAGGTCACCCTTCTTAAAGATGGGGACCACCACCCTGGTCTGCCACTCCACAGGAACTGCCCCCGATGACCACGACAGCCCTACAACATCCATAGCCTTGAGATACCCAGGACGAATCTCATCTGCCCCCGGGGCTCTGCCGCTGTGCAGTTGTTTGACTACCTCAGCAACTTCTGCCCCCGAGATTGGACAGTCCATCCCCGGGTCTCCCAGCTCTGGTTTCTCCTCAGAATGCGTGTAGGTGGGATTGAGGAGCTCCTCAAAGTATTCCTTCCACCGTCCGACTATAGCCCCAGTTGACGTCAGCAGCTCCCCATCCCCACTGTAAACAGAGTGAGCGAGTTGCTGCCTTCCTCTCCTGAGGCACCGGGCAGTTTGCCAGAACCTCTTTGGAGAGCCCAGGTGCTCGCTCACGGGCCCCAACCCCAGGCCTGGCTCCAGGGTGGAGCCCCAGGCTCTTTTATTATCTGACATACTTTTACAAGAAATAACACATATCCCAATAAAACAGCTTATTTATAAAAAGCATAGAATCTCACATTTTCATTCACGAAAACAAAAACTAGGCTAACTCATGCACATCCTCCACTTCAGCACAGTGTTCCTCAGATGTGGCTTTGCTTTCTGGGGGCGCCTGTGGCACTGACTGGTGGCTCTGTGTTTGTGAGGCCATGACCCAAGCCCGAACCACTGATTCTTTCTGGGTACATGATGGTGATGATGATGATCGGTACAGGTTGTGTTTCCTGAGTAGGATGAGGGGGGGGTTCTTCAGTAGTGTGTAGAACAAGCCCCAGCGCCTCCTGGACTGGTTGTTCGTGGAAGATGCTGGAAAGTTAAAGACGAAGGATGAAGAAGAGTGGGAGAAAATGTAGATGCAATATATATTGAAGGTTATGAATGTCCCCTGAAATACATACAGGTCTTCTAACCTGTTTAACCCTAACACTCCCCAATTGGGGGCCTCTACAGTTTCATGTCCCAAACATCTACAACTGTCCCCATTCTCCAAACACAACTAAAACCACAATTAAACAGCCCAGATGGGAAACAAGGCCATTTTAAATTGTAATAAATTAAGATAAAATGATATTTAAACTTTATTTTAGAAGAGCATCTGACCTTTTCTGATGTCTGCTGAAAAAAAAAAAATCCTTGAACAAATGTAGTTGAGAACCCCTGGAATAAATAAAACGATTGACTAAATTTCCAAAATGGAATTTGAACTCACAACCTCCATCCTGTCAGCACTTTCACACAGGGCAGCTCTTCTAAAATAAAGTTCAAGTATTATTTTATTTTAATGTATCAAAAACCAAAAATTGCTTTGTTTACAATCTAAACTGTTTTGATTGTAGCTGTAGCTCTGCTCGGGGAATGCAAACAATCACTGACACTTGGGACATGAAACTCCAAAGGCCCCCAACTGGGAGGTGCCAGGGCCCAAAGAAAAAGGCCTAGGGCCTAAAGGGCTAACCTGGTAGGGCATTGTCAAATGAGGAGTAGGTGTTTGAGTTGTGTCTTTCCACAGAGTTGGAGATCAGCAGCTGACAGAAACACACCATGACGGGGTTGTTGTGGTAATGGTCTGCAAAGATCATCCCGATCCACGTGTTGTAGCCTGGAACATGCAGTTAGAGTCATGGACAAAGTCTAAAGCACAAGTTTATTGTAAATAAGCAAACCTTTACACCCTTTTATTATGCTAATTGCTGCCACCTTGTGGTAGACATGGATTAAAACAAAGGACAGTAACATCTTAAAACTCCATCAACGCAAAACAAAGCAGATGAAATAAATAAATAAAAATTAATGAACGATAGAATGAATAAAATAAATAAATACATTTTTTATGAATGAATGAATGAATAAAGTAAACAAATAAATTAATAAAAATGAATGAATGAATAAATACAAATTCATAAAAATGAAGGATTAAACAAGTTAAATAAATAAAGAAAGTAAACAAATAAATTATTAAAAATGAATGAATGAATAAATACATAAAAAATAAATGATTGATTGAACAAATAAAAATAAATAAATACACAAACAAATAAATAAATATTGTTCAACCTGAGGAACATGAAACTAGCCAGTGCCCCACCTTCGTGCAGCACATGTGATTTTAAGCTCACCAGCGTCCAGGGTTTCGTATCCCCTCTGCATTATGGTCCGGTCTATGCGGGACACCAACCACGTTCCTACCACAAGACTGATTAGCAACCTGAGGATGCAGGTGCTGATGCCCATCACCACATTGTAGAAAAAGAAGAAGTAGTTGAAGCAGTGGAATGCTTTCCTGAGACGCAAAAGGAAAGAATTTGGTCAAATTTTGAGCTTTTAAATTCAAATTTAATTAGTTCATCCAGACTTTGAGTTTGGTTTTAAACAGATTTCTCATATTGCATCAAAGCTTGGGGTTAAAAAACGTACATTAAAGATAAAAAAAGTATATATTCTTTGATCTTTTTGAGCCACAAAAACATAATTTGAACGCTCATTTTCATATTGGATCCACATGTGAGGGAGTCTAGATTTTATGGCTTTGGACACAATAATTATACATCTTATCAGATTTTGTCCATTATCAAAACCAACTTCCTCTAGTAACAGTTTAGTGTTTGATGCCTAGAATAAAATATCTTAATGGTGTTATTAACACAGCTGTGCTCATGAATTAGACTGACCTGTTGTTGAGAGCTAGAGGTTTCTGCTTATCACTGGGAGACATTTTGTCCTGCAGGAAGAAGACCTGAACCAGAACCACCTGGACAATCACCAAGGCGATCACCAGACCTATCGTCAGACTGAAAAGTCCGATCAGAACCTGTACTTATCCCGTTTTATCCCCTCTACCAACCCAAGAAGACACAGCCTTACAGAATTAGGCTCAGATTCTTCAGCATGCTCAGAGTTTGTCCATGTTGTATGGGAAGAATGAGTCCGTAGACCAAGAGCAGTGCAAACAGGAAGTGGACAAAGTGGACAATCAGGTAGCCTGAGTGGAACCACAAACATTTATCCAAAAATACGCTTCACATAAGGTGTTCAGCCTACAGAGGAGGATGAAAGGATGAAAGGCTTACCCCACAGCGTGAATGCTATCTGCCAGCCTGAGTATCTTGCAATAGAAGCCTAGAGAGGTAATCAGAAATCTTGTTTAACCTTCTGATGTTTTGGTCAACCATGTTCTAGTGTTCCACCAGAACACTGCTGGCCTGGTATGCAAAGGCGCCTCTAAGGGGTGGCCATGGCCACCCCTAGAAAATTGCTGACCCCCCCCCCAGCAAAAACCAGTGTTAATAAATCATATTAATGTTCACTCAAACCATAAATTGATCTTACTTATACAAGACATAATTGTAAATAAAAATAAAAATAATACAGTTAATGAGAAAGGAAATAATCAGAATTTAAAAAATACATGTTTAAAATTTTTTTATCTCCATAGTTTTTTTGTGAACTCAGCAAGAGGTAAAAATTTATTTGAAAATGTATTTTTTTTGTTTAATTCTTGAACTAAAAAAACATTTTCAAATAAAAATTTAAGTAACATTTAAATAACTGAAATATATTTTTCTGAAATGTTTGTGTTTGTAAAATTGTAGTTAAATGTTTTGGATACGTGCTGTTTTTTTTTTTATTAAAAACCAATAAAGGAGCAATGCAATACATCACCACAGGCTAAACTCTCCCAGAGTTACCACAAGGACCAATTTGGTGTGCCACCCCAAAAATTTCTTTGGCCTTGTCTGGCCACCCCTATCAAAATTTTTTGGAGGCGCCCCTAGTCCTTAACTTATTGCGTGTACTTAGGATTTGTGTGTTTTACTCACTACGCTCACGGCAGACAGAGGATTGTGGAATTTCTCAGGAAGAAAAGTCTTCTGTCCCTTCCAGAGTCTCTTCAAATGTTTCCTGAAGTGTATAGTTTTAAGTACATAAGTGCTTAAGCAAGTACACAAGCAAGTTTCATTCTGTCCCGCTGCAGTGTGCATTGGTTGCATCATTTCTCACCTGTAACACGCTAAGATGTGGAAGGTGTAAGCAACAGAGTTGAGACTGGCAAAGATCGTGGTGACAAGCCAAGACTCTTAAAAACAAAACAAATCTTCTGTTTACACCTCTGTGACAGTTTGGAGGCATTTCAGCTCACCTTGTTGCATTGGAGCAGGATATAAAATCAGGTTTCTTGCACTTTATTTTGGCAATTTTAAGCAGATTTTGAGAAGGTCTGTATAAAATACTGACTTCTGGCCACATAGATGAACTCTTCTATCTGTGGGATCAGGTATCCTAAAGCTTCAGTCTGGTTACAGATTATCAGCCCCTCTTTTAGCGCATTATTCCAGCGTTCCACTCTATCAAAGATGGCATCACTGAGGCTGTAGTCTGCCAGAGTCATCTAGAAAGAAAGACACATGAACACATCAACCAATCTATGAGCGATTCATTCATCCCACTTGTACAGTTGTCCTCACCGTATACAGGCCTATGAGGGATATAATGGCAGTGCCAATGATCCTGTTGGGAAACTTAAAGTTGGGATCCCATTCATAAACTCGCCTCTGGAACCAGCCTAGGGGTTTGCTGCAACACAGAACATGCATCGATCTCTGATTGGATGTTTTATGTTATTATTGCGATTTTTAAAGTCTGAAGTTGATTTTTTTCTCTCCCTGTGGCTCCAAAATGTTACAAGTGATCATTTAAATGATCAAAAACTCCTGAAAGTCACACCAGCTGCACCTGAATGCATCAGGTAATTTTTTAGATCATGTAAAACGGATTCTTACACTATAGGGTTTAACAGTGTGATAATTTGCAAACTTATTTAAATCATTTAAAAAAATTAATAAATAAAAAGACTATATATATATATATACATATATATATACACACACACACATATGTACTTTCAACAAAAATATAAACGCAACACCTTTGTTTCTGCTCCGATTTTTCATAAGATGGACCTAAAGATCTACAATTTATTCCAGATACACAATATTACCATTTCTCTCAAACATTGTTCACAAATCAGTCTAAATGTGTGATAGTGAGCACTTCTGCTTTGCTGAGATAATCCATCCCACCTCACAGGTGTGCCACATCAAGATGCTGATCCGACATCATGAGTAGTGCACAGGTGTACCTTACACTGCCCACAGTAAAAGGCCACCCTGGAATGTGCAGTTTTGTCTCACAGCAAAATGCCACAGATGCCACGACCATTGAGGGAGCATGCAATTGGCATGCCGACAGCAGGAATGTCAACCAGATCTGTTGCTTGTGCATTGAATGTTAATTTCTCCACCATAAGCCGTCTCCAAAGGCGTTTCAGAGAATATGGCAGCACATCCATTTGGCCTCACAACTACAGACGATGTGTAACCACACCAGCCCAGGACCTCCACATCCAGCAGGTTCGCCTCCAAGATCGTATGAGACCAGCCACTCAGACAGCTGCTGAAGCAATTGGTTTGCATAACCAAACAATTTATGCACAAACTGTCAGAAACCGTCTCAGGGAAGCTCAACTGCATGCTTGTCGTCCTCATCGGGGTCTTGACCTGACTCCAGCTCGTCGCCGTAACAGACTTGAGTGGGCAAATGCTCACATTCAATGGCGTCTGGCACGTTGGAGAGGTGTTCTCTTCATGGATGAATCTCGGTTTACATTGTTCAGGGCAGATGGCAAACAGTGTGTGTGGCGTCGTGTGGGTGAGCGCTTTGCTGATGTCAATGTTGTGGATCAAGTGGCCCATGGTGGTGGTGGGGTTATGGTATGGGCAGGCATCTGTTATGGACGAGGAACACAGGTGCATTTTATTGATGGCATTTTGAATGCACAGAGATACCGTGATGAGATCCTGAGGCCCATTGTTGTGCCGTACATCCATGAACATCACCTCATGTTTCAGCAAGATAATGCAAGGCCCCATGTTGCAAGGACACAATTCTTGGAAGCTGAAAATGTCCCAGTTCTTGCATGTGTAACATGATGAAGGAGCTATTCCACCGAAGGTTATTTACCCTCTCTCCTCAGATGTCTCTGACACAGAACTAATCGGCATGAGACTGCCTCAAGGTCATGCATTTGCTTCTAAACTGCTTCCTTTCCAGCCCAAGAGAAGGATGAAGACAAAGAATTCTTTCTTTTTAATAAACCAAATAGCTCTATTTTTAATAAAGCTAATCAAACAAAGTGTTAGTCAATAATAAGATGTTGACCAATCTGTGAAATGACAATGTTATGATTGGTATGTTTTTATAAGTAATATGACTTTAATCTATATGCACTAGACATTCTGACGACACGTAATGTAAACGCATGACACATTGCTTTTACTCATCCAATCGGAACCTTCCTTTCTGAAGCGTGGCATACTCTCTGTGGTGTTTATAATTCTGCCAACTTTGATTCGACCATAAATCAAAACATTCAGATTAATAAAACCAATCCCCACGCCATCTTACTTCAGTTCTCTACAGTTCACTGCAGTTCACCGCATTCTAAGAGAAGTATCGGACCGGCCACCCGGACTTCCTTTTTAAGCAAAGAACCAACAAGCTGGATAAAATCTGTTGCATTTTACCAACCAAGCAACGATTCCTTTCAAAATAAAAGCTGAACTCACTGACCTTCTGGGTCAATTTGACGCTGTCAACCAACTGTTGCTTTTTACCTCGAGACAATCCAAAGACTAGTCTGTCGTACTGCTGACGCTGTTTCATCGGCTCCGGTACCGAAGGGGGGTCCGAGGACCTGGCATCTCATATGTTTCTGAAACTCTGATCGTAGCTTAAGAGCAAAACATCACAACATCATTCAGACTTGCTTCTCTGGATACGAGAGTTCTGATTACAAACATCACTCACACATGCACCATTCTTCTCACGTCTCATTCACACCAAGATCCATCCATTCACTTAGAATTTAGAGTTTGTCTTTTTTAAAATTGTTTAAAATTGTTTAGAAATAAATCTTCTTTAACGTTTTAAAGGTGACTCTCTCTTCTCTTGTCTCTCAGTTAATACGAAGTGTTACATAATCCCTGCAATAAAAAGTTCCAATCTTCTGGTTAAAAGTACCCAAAGATATGTAAGATTGATTTCATATTTACTATGGAATCTTATGTCTTATGGTTCCTTAAATAACTGTAAATTAACGCTTTACACATGGCCTGTATACTCACCGAACATGTCACCTGTTGAGCATGTTTGGGATGTGCTTGACCGGCGTATACGACAGCGTGTACCAGTTCCCACTAATATCCAACAACTTTGCACAGCCATTGAAGAGGAGTGGACCAACATTCCACAGGCCACAATTGACAATCTGATAAACTCTATGCGAAGGAGATGTGTTGCACTGCATGAGGCAAATGGTGGTCACACCAGATACCCAATAAAGCAAAAAAACTGCACATTCCAGGGTGTCCTTTTATTGTGGGCAGTTTAAGGTACACCTGTGCACTACTCATGATGTCAGATCAGCATCTTGATGCTCCGCCTGTGAGGTGGGATGGATTATCTCAGCAAAGCACAGGTGCTCACTATCACACATTTAGACTGATTTGTGAACAATGTTTGAGAGAAATGGTAATATTGTGTATCTGGAATGAATTTTAGATCTTTAAGTCCATCTCATGAAAAATCGGAGCAGAAACAAAGGTGTTGCATCAATATTTTTGTTGTGTGTGTGTGTGTATATATATATATGTTAGCTCCAGAAGCTGAGAAAGGTTACCCAAAAAATATTCTATTTTCTTTTAACTTTATTATTAGCAAACAAAATAATTTTTCAAATTTCTAATTTTCCTTAATTGAGAAAAACAGTTTAGTTTTTTTTTAAAACACAGCTGTTTATAATTCATAAAAAAGGCATATCCTTAATTTTTTTCTTTTCATTTGCCTGTGAGGGCTCCCATACTTGGCATCAGTCCATCATCCACACAGATATCATATACATAGACACCACATGGACTGGTACTGCCTAATGGAGCTGGTGTAGCAGTGGGCAGCCATCTTGGAAGGGTCCCCATTTGTCCCTAGTACGTTTATTTTTACTGAGGAAGGTGTTTAGTCAACTAAAGACCACATTTTATAATGCTTTTTCACAATGTTAGACATAGGGTCTGTCATGACAGGGATAAAATACATATAACTAAATAAAGTAAATTAAAATAAATTTAAATATAGAATCCCAACAGGAAGGTTAGAAAAGTCAATGTTAATCCAACATGATTTGTTGCTACCATAGACTGCACAAAAACGGGCATAGCTGCTCAACCTGTATTGACTCCATTTGGGTTTGGAGAGTGAGGAACTCATCCAAAATGTTATGTTCTTCAGTGTTCAATGGTGTGTCTATTGTCTACCTGTGCTCAGGTGTTATGCCCAGCAGTTGCTTCACATGTTGCACCTGATGTTGACCAATTAGGTCCTCTGGGTCCTGGCAACAAATTTATCATATTCACACTCACAAATAACAAAGTGACACATTCAGACAATGGTGACCTTTAAAGTGACAATCTGTAGTTTTAACCATTACCCTTTTTAAATAAAGTTGAAAATGAATTAAATGATGCCCAGTTGTAATAATATTGGTGGCTTTGTAACATAAAAATCAGGTCTAAAATATGTGGGAGCGGATCTAAGTCTCTGGATGACGCCACATTAGATCCCATGTTTCCTTCTACGCGAGTCCATGAGGACAAAATGCATTTACTAATTTAACAAATGGTTAATAAACTTTTGCCATTCTTAAACGTTGTTGTACACATTTACTTCTTCACTGACCCAAATGGCCATCCGTGGGTAAGGTCTTACTCAATCACAAAAATACTGCTTGGTTGCAGTGATTTAGGTACATACTGCCCCCTGTTGCCAGGGAAAATTCACATTGTCACTTTAAAGAACTTGTTTGACTCTGACCTCTTGTTCCAGCTGCAGACGTATGCGAATGTCTTTAACCAGCATGTAAACAAATCGTCCCAAGAGGAAGATGAGTGAGAGGACGCTGGGCCACTGAGTAATCACCTTCTGGTATTTACCCAGAATCTTTAAATGATAAACCATTATTTCTATCAAAAACATAGACACCTTCATTTTTTAAATACTTGAAAACATTCCAATAATTAAATGAAAGTTTGTGAATGCTAGGTTTATTACCCCACCTCCACCTACCTTACCCCCAGGACAGGTGACCATGTCCCACACTGTGATGATGATCCTAGAAACAGAATCAATAAAGTTTGTTTTACTCTGTTGTGAAACCCTGTATGTTGAATACATGAGGGAATATTCACCAGGACACAGAGTAGAGAATTCCCAGCATCGCCCCGGCCATTCGGAATGGTGTGGAGAGGCAGGCGAAAAAAGGGAAATACACCAGGCCCACTTCCAGAGCTCCAACCAGATACACTATGGCTACAGTCGAAGAACACTACATCAGGTGGTGTACTTATTTGAGCTGTGTGTATGAGATGGGGTGCATAGGGTATCATTTGTAAAGTCAAACGTCCATAACTAAACAGCAATATTTTGAGTTAAATGGGAATTCATTTTTCAAAGTCATATTTCACCATGTATCATTCATACATTTATAAATGTTAAATATCCCAAATAAGTATTTAGTTAGAAAGCTAAATATTGAATTTCAAATTAAATATGTTTTATAAACTAAATATTTAGGTAAGAGCTAAATATTAAGTTAGTAAAATAAATATTTAATTTTGAGATAAATATTTATTTTACAAACTAAATATGTAGGTCTGACCAAAATATTTAGTTAGTAAAATAAATACTTAATTTAATATTTATTTTACAAAATAAATTTTAAGATGCCAGCTAAATATATATTATGGGTTCTATTATGGCTATACATAAATATGAAATTTGCAAACTAAATGTTTAACTTCAAAATAAATATTTAGCTGGGACCTGCATATTTATTTAGGAAATATTTAATTTGGAGCTAAATTTTTAGTTAGTAAACTAAATATTTAGCTCCAAATTAAATATTTTGTAAGTATATTAAAGAGCAAGTCAACCCCTACCAGAGTATAACTCCACTCTCACTTCATGTTTGAAAAATGCAACAATTGCTGTTGCCTGGCCAACTGAGAAGGCAGAGCTGCTAACAAATACACACACACACACAGGCTCACGACAGCATTGTGACATCATAATGTACCAGTTTACATCATAGCATACCTCGTAGCCAATAGCGGTGGCAGATTTAAATTAAAATACAGTGCAGAGTTTTTACCTGATTTTATTTGGGGCTGACTTGCTCTTTAAGTATTGATTTTACAAACTAAATATTTAGTTCTGACTTAAATATTTAGTTTATAAAATAAATATTTACTTAAATTAAATATTTAACTTGCCAACTTGCTCCTCCTTGAACCGTCACTGTATTGTCGTGGAGGAGTTTGAGTGCCCTAATGATCCTAGGAGCTATGTGCCCCTGGTAGGGTCTCCCATGACAAATTGGTCTTAGGTGAAGGGTGAGACAAAGAACGATTCAGAGGATGTTCATGGATATACAATCAAAGAGTCAGAGTACGTGGCCCGGAGGGTTACCAGGGTCCCACCCTGGAGCCAAGCCTGGGGTTGGGGCCCGTGAGTGAGCGCCTGGTGGCCGGGCTTTCGCCCATAGGGCCTGGCTGGGCCCAGCCCGAACCGGATATATGGGCTCATCCAACTGTGGACCCACCCCCCGCAGGAGGAACATGAAGCGTCCGGTGCAGTGTGGATCAGGTGGCAGACCGAGGCGGAAGCCTTGGCGGTCCGATCCCCGGACAAGGAAACTGGTTTTTGGGACATGGAACATCACCTCGCTGGCGGGGAAGGAGCCGGAGCTTGTGGCAGAGGTTGAACGGTGTCGGCTAGATATAGTCAGACTCACCTCGACACATAGCATTGGCTCTGGAACCCAAGTCCTTGAGAGGTGTTGGACACTCTCCTTTGCTGGAGTTGCTCTGGGTGAGAGGTGGAGGGCTGGGGTTGGCTTTTTGTTAGCCCAAGACTCTCTGCCTGTGTGTTGGGGTTTACCCCGGGGGACGAGAGGGTAGCTTCCCTGTGCCTTCGGGTTGGGGAATGGGTCCTGACTGTTGTTTGTGCTTATGGGCCAAATATCAGTTCAGAGTACCCACCCATTTTGGAGTCCCTGGGAGGAGTGTTAGGTAGTGCTCCATCAGGGGACTCCGTTGTCCTGCATGGGGACTTCAATGCTCACGTGGGCAATGACAGCATTACCTGGAGGGGTGTGAATCAGAGGAATGGCCCGCCTGATCTGAACTCGAGTGGTGTTTCGTTATTGGACTTCTGTGCAAGCCACAGTTTGGCCATAACGAACACCATGTTTGAACATAAGGATGCCCATCGGTACACTTGGTTCCAGGGCAGCCTAGGTCGCAGGTCGATGATAGATTTTGTAGTCGTATCATCTGACCTGCGGCCGTATGTTTTGGACACCCGAGTGAAGAGAGGAGCGGAGCTGTCAACTGATCACCACCTGGTGGTGAGTTGGATCAGATGGCAGGGGAAGATGCCGCGTAGACCTGGCAGACCCAAACGCATAGTGAGGGTCTGCTGGGAACGCCTGGCAGAAGAACCTGTCAAGACGGTCTTCAACTCCCACCTCCGGAAGAGCTTTGACTGCGTCCCGAAAGCAGTGAGGGACATTGACTCTGAGTGGGCCTTGTTCCACTCTGCAATTGTTGAGGCGGCTGTTGCTAGCTGTGGTCGCAAAGTGGCCGGTGCCAGTCGTGGTGGCAACCCCCGTACCCGCTGGTGGACACCAGAGGTTCGGGGAGCCGTCAGGCTGAAGAAGGAGGCCTGCAGGGCGTGGCTGGTCTGTGGGTCTCCGGAGGCAGCAGACAGGTACCGGATAGCCAAGCGGGATAAAGCAGTGACAGTTGCTGAGGCAAAATCTCGGGCGTGGGAGGAGTTTGGTGAGGCCATGGAGAAAGACTATCGATCGGCTCCAAAGAGGTTCTGGCAAACTGTCCGGCACCTCAGGAGAGGAAGGAAGCAACTCGCTCACACTGTTTACAGTGGGGATGGGGAGCTGCTGACGTCAACTGGGGCTATAGTCAGATGGTGGAAGGAATTCTTTGAGGAGCTCCTCAATCCCACCAATGCACATTCCGAGGAGGAACCAGATCCGGTAGACCTGGGGATGGACTGTCCAATCTCGGAGGCAGAAGTTACTGAGGTAGTCAAACAACTACACAGCGGCGGAGCCCCAGGGGCAGATAAGATTCGTCCTGTGTATCTCAAGGTTATGGATGTTGTAGGGCTGTCTTGGCTGACACGTCTCTTCAACATTGCATGGTCATCGGGGGCAGTTCCTAGGGAGTGGCAGACCGGGGTGGTGGTCCCCATCTTTAAGAAGGGTGACCTGAGGGTGTGTTCCAACTATAGGGGGATCACACTCCTCATCCTCCCTGGAATGGTCTACTCCAAGGTACTGGATAGGAGGGTCTGATCCATAGTTGAATCTCAGATTGAGGAGGAGCAATGTGGTTTTCGTCCTGGCCGTGGAACTGTGGACCAGCTCTATACCCTTGCAAGGGTGATGGAGGGGGCATGGGAGTTTGCCCAACCAATCCACATGTGTTTTGTGGATTTGGAGAAGGCTTATGACCGTGTCCCCGGGGCACCCTGTGGGGGACGCTCCAGGAGTATGGGGTGGGTGGCTTTCTGTTAAGGGCCGTTCAGTCCCTTTACCAGAGGAGCGTGAGTTTGGTCCGCATATAGCCGGTAGTAAGTCGGACCCGTTCCCAGTGAGGGTTGGACTCCATCAGGGCTGCCCTTTGTCACCGGTTCTGTTCATTACCTTTATGGACAGAATTTATAGGCGCAGCCGTGGTGTGGAGTGTCTCGAGTTTGGTGGCAGGAGAATCTCGTCTCTGCTTTTTGCGGATGATGTGGTCCTCCTAGCTTCATCCAGCTCTGACCTTCAGCTCTTGCTGGGTAGGTTCGCGGCCGAGTGTGAAGCGGCTGGGATGAGGATCAGCACCTCCAAATCTGAGACCATGGTTCTCGACCGGAAAAGGGTGGCTTGCCACCTCCGGGTCGGGGGAGAGGTCCTACCTCAAGTGGAGGAGTTTAAGTATCTCGGGGTCTTATTCATGAGTGAAGGTAGGAGGGATCGGGAGATCGACAGGCGGATTGGTTCAGCGTCTGCAGTGATACGGACGCTGAGCCGATCTGCCGTGGTGAAGAGGGAGCTGAGCCAGAAAGCCAGGCTCTCGATTTACCGGTCGATCTACGTTCCAATCCTCACCTGTGGTCATGAGCTTTGGGTAATGACCGAAAGAACGAGATTGCGGATACAAGCGGCCGAAATGAGTTTCCTCCGGAGGGTGGCCGGGCTCAGCCTTAGAGATAGGGTGAGGAGCTCGGACATCCGGGAGGGACTCGGAGTAGAACCGCAGCTCCACCAGATCGAAAGGAGTCATTTGATGTGGTTTGGGCATTTGGTCAGGATGCCTCCTGGACGCCTTCCTGGGGAGGTGTTTTGAGCATGTCCTGCTGGCAGGAGGTCCCCGGGTCGACCCAGGACACATTGGAGAGGTTACATCTCCAATCTGATCCGGGAATGCCTTGGGGTCCTGCCGGAGGAACTGGTGGAGGTGGCCGGGGAGAGGACGGTCTGGAGCTCCCTAGTTGGGAGGCTGCCCCCGTGACTCGGACCCAGATAAGCGGGGGAAGACGACGACAACGATGAAATGCCAACTAAATACTTAGTTGGGACCTTTAACATTTATAAATGTATCAATAAATTGGTAAAAATCTGATTTTGAAAAATGAGCTTTTTCACTTATGGTATGCTAAATAACCCAAAATACTGCTTTTAAATTATGACTCTTTGTCTTTACAAATGGAACCCCATAGAGTGTGTACCTCTGGCCCAGGACACAACGTTAAAGGGGAGGTATCGTTCCGAGAAGAGCAGCAGAACGCTGCTGGACACGGCACCAAAGGCAAAGCCATAAGACCAGCGGTTACTCAGGCTGCCGATTGTGTCTAAAGGCCTGGGGCATGAAAAACACCAAATTTCACACCAGAATGTTTTTCCAAAGACCTTTTAGTAAAATATCTACTGTTCCAGTTACAGATTCCAGTATAGATTTGTCCACATTATAATAATAATAATAATAATACATTTTATTTCAAAGCGCCTTTCAGGACACCCAAGGTCACTTTACAGAAAACACGTAATAAAATACAATAAAACAATAATAAAACCCAAACAAGAAAAAACAAAGAGAGAAACAGTTCAATAAAATCAGAGGTTGTAGGCAGATTTAAACATGTGTGTTTTGAGTTTTGATTGGAAAAGGGTAAAACTGTCGATGTTCCTGATGTCTGGGGGAAGTGAGTTCCAGAGACGGGGAGCAGAGCGGCTGAAAGCTCTGCTCCCCATGGTAGCGAGACGGGCAGAAGGAACCGCAAGATGGATGGAAGAAGATGATCTGAGTGAACGGGATGGGGTGTGAATACTTATGAGGTCAGAGATATATGGAGGAGAGAGGTTGTGGATTGCTTTGAAGGTATGGAGGAGAATTTTGAAGATGGACCTGAATTTAACTGGGAGCCAGTGAAGCTGCCGGAGAACCGGGGTGATGTGGTGAAAGGAAGGGGTTCTGGTGATAATACGGGCTGCTGAATTCTGGACCATTTGCAGTTTATGAAGGAGTGGTATGTTGGTATGTTATGTGTGGTAATGTTGACTTACACCACAATACCAAAACGTCCTTCTAGGAAGGGCAGTCTCTGGTCGATGGCCAGAGTCTGGGATCGTCTCTGGAGGAACGACAGTACGCCTGCAATCAGCACCTCGAAGACAAGATAGCACGCCAGTCAATGGAGGATTCTATTCAGTGTTGCTGATATGCAACTCATTGAAAATAACATTCCACCACAGTTGCATCCCTTTAATCTGTAAATGGTGCTTCTTTTCCCTGGGATTAATGCAAAATAAGCTGGTTTGATTACTTTGTCTCGGGTTGATAAGGATAACACAAATGCAAAGTGGGTGTAGAAATTGTAATGTCCAGCAGGTTGGTATTCTATATTTATATGGAGTATCACAGCTTATTGGTCATAAGTAGAGGCAATATATTGAGCTCTTAAAGCACTCAATTTACAACTCCTACAAAATTTTATCATTTAGTTTGAGAAAAAGACTTGTGTGGGCTTTTAAGTGTTAAATGCCTTTCAAAATAAAAGACTTACCTTTGAAATATCACATAAAATCCAGAAAATTGTGTGTGCATGCGTGCATGTGTACAAAGTGACAACTTACAGCTGGTATGAGTGACAGGTGCAGAAAAAAGCCCACCGAGACACCATTTTGACAGCCGTCAACCGTGGAGACGCTGGAAAAGCTGGATTGTTGCAAAAAACAAGTAGGACAAAATAATAGTAGTGATTTGAAGAACAGGAACACTGAGGAGAAAAATGTGAGCAGAAACAAACACAATGGATCCAAACAGAACTGATCCCAGATGAGCTCAGGCGTCAGAAGAATGTTTAATTTAATTAACATCCGGAAGAGTAAATTACTTTTGAATAGTGCAATCGACCAGTGTTCTACAGGATAAACTCAACATCTGTAAATAAACTCAGCTTCATGTTAACTTTTGCAGAAACTTGATTCAAAAGAGCTGACGGAATCCAAAACGTCCCACCGCCATGAACTTTTCTATATCTGTACTTACTCATGTTCCTCTGCGTCTCTTATCATCATTGATAAGTCAGCACATTGGAGCTGAGAAACCTGCTCTTCTGTCAGTAGACAGGAAGTGAATGTGGATTAAAGCCACAACCTCATTTCCTGGTTTTCAGCCATGTGACACACCTGACCTTTGCCCAAAGGATCCGTTGAGTTCTGTTTTTGCGGACATCCACGAACACACTCTCAGTCTGCTAACACACTTCTCTCTTCCAACACACTGTGTTACTCAGTAAGAGGAGAGTAAACAATGACATAACACTCTCAGATAACAGGCTAATCATTCACCGGCTACTTTCTGCCCACAGAAGAACATTTCTCTTTACTTTATCACATAAAACAATAAACCAGCTGTCATTTAACTCTTGCATCCCTTTAATCCTATTTTCTATAATGCAGTTTTAAAGAGAGCATCACAAACACACTGATGACTCAAACTCAGATCTTGTTGTAAGGACATTTATTATTTGAGACAAGGGGTGTAGGTCTTCCTCCTTAATGACAGCATGGTCAGCCTAGCGGATCAGCAACTTTCCTCCTTGACGACCATAATGTCCATCTTGATTTTTCTGAGGAGACAACAATGACACGGTGTGACTGTGACTCAGTCTGTCAGCTGAGGTTTTGTTGGTGTGGTTTATCAGAAAATGAGACAAGGGACTTATTGCTGGAACATCAGGTCAAGTGTGTGCAAAAGGGGTGGAGTGCAAAGTGAGTGGTAAAAACAATAAAATTAGGAGGAAACTTGTTGTGCAATATTTTTCAAGAATAATGGTTACGTTGTCGAATATTTTAGCTTCTCAAAAGAACTGATGAACGTTTCCTAAAACAAAATGCCCAGCATTCCTTGAAGGAATGCGTGTGACTTGCTTTCATGCCAGACCATCAAATGTTGAAATGTGGGGCGTTATATCCGTTTTCATCAAATCCTAAACTTTATGTGCAATATTCAAACGTGTAACGTGATAATTCTCAGCTACCACCACTTTTTAGCTCTATGTATGAAACTGTTTCAGATATTTTTGTGTTGGCTGATGCTAATTAGTCATGGTGGCCATCTTGAAGTGGATTGACTATAAATGTTCTTTATTTATTTTGAAGGTCATAATTTCTTGTTTTACTGTTCTTTTTTCCTTCTATTTGCATATTTTAATGATTTCGTGTTCTTTTTTACATGATGGAACTAAACTAAACTAAACTTAACTCCTTGTTCAGATGTTCATGAGATACACTAATAGGGGTTGATTCAGTTAATGCTAAAGGTGAAGCATCACACATTATTGTGCAGTTCTGTGGCAGCCTGTCCATAGAGGGCGCTAGGGTGCTGCCCTCCCCAATATGAAGGGGGAAAAATTAAAAAGTTACAAAATATACAATTTATTACAAACGTGCCTGTTTTGATTAATTGTGTGCCTACCGACAAGCTGAATTATTTACACATCATTTTCACCATCTGTCTTTCATTAAACTGTGAATTTCCTCTAACAGACTCACTAATATTATGCCTGGGGCACTGGGGAAAGTGTCCACGAACTGCAGATAAATATCCAATCATCTTGAGTTGCTAGGGAGATTGGCGTGAGAGATCTGGAAAAAAATGTTTGGCCAGTCATCATAGCTGATGTCTCTGGAGCGTTGGGGGATAGCTCCCTCTGCTACTGGAAACAGCTAGCTAGGATGCTAGGAGGTAAATCTCCTCTCCTCCCTCTCTCACTTCCCCATTCTCACACACTCTCTGTTTGTTGTCATTTTATGCGATTTTAATGTTAAAACAGAACATCTAATGCAATTTCTTTGCTGTGTTAGTGCCACCTACAGGTGGAACTCAAAATTTCACTTGAAAAGCTCATCCTTTGGACAGAGGAGTAACCAATTAAGACACACAGGCTGTTGGAGACTGAAAATTCAAGCCGGAAAACAAACAAATGCCAAAATAAAATGTACATAAGAACAAAAATTGACATTATGGACATCAGTTGCTCTTAAATGTTTGGTAGAAAGGCTTGTGTATTTATTTAAATATTATTATAGTCATATTTATCTGTAAATTTGATAATTGACTATCTGTGAATCTGCTTATTTGCAGAAGGGAAAATAATAATCGTTGAGGAATTATTGTTCTTTTTCAACAGTTAAAATTTTCCTGCCAGATTTTTCATGATATCCCCACAAGAGGTAGACAAAAGCAATCTATTCTCCAGAGTCAACTTGTGTGTGTGAATGTGTCGAGTGTGGAGCAGCTGTTTGGACTCACTGGCTCTGGGCACAGAGGGTACACTCATTGGCATAAGTGTTTCCATCACTGCCGCACACGGGTGCAAGGTTCATAGGGCATGCCATGATCACCTCCTCATCAGGACAGGTGGGCTGCCAGGAAGGGAATTTTTTTAATTAGGACATAATTAATTTATCTGTGATCTGATGAGAAACAAATTTATTTAAATAATCCATGTCACCTTTCTCTCAAATCCGGACTTCTGCACTTCAGCTAAAAGAAAAAAATATAAATAGCCAGCAGCATTTATACAAAAAATGATAAGAACCTAATCCATTCAGAAGACTATCACAGGGGTTATTATAGGCTTTCATAACTAGCCCAGCTAATTTAAATGATTAGTTCATGACTGTTTTTTAATCAATTTTGTAATTATTTCTAAAATAAATCATTTAGTCCATATTTCTCAATGACCTGAATAAAAGCTGTAAAATGGAAGTATTTCAGTTATGTACCTGCAGTGACACAGATGAGCAGAAGTCCCAGCAGAAAAACTCTTCCAGTCATGGTGTTGGTGGATGAATAACTGAGAATGAGGCACCTGTGAGTGTGCTTCTGCTTTTACTGGTGATATTATTGCATGTGTGTGTGTGTGTGTGTGTGTGTGTGTGTGTGTGTGTGTGTGTGTGTGTGTGTGTGTGCGTGCGTGCGTGCGTGCGTGTGTGTGTGTGTGTGTGTGTGTGTGTGGGAACACAGCAGATGAAAAGAGACACATAGCTACTTGCTCACTCTGGAAACATCCAAACACATACCCACTGTAAATGGTGCATGTTGTTAATCAGTAGCTTTAAACTTCCGTAGACAGGTTACATTTATTAAAGAGGACATGTTACGGATTTTTCTTCTCAGGTATAATAGTTCTATGATTGATACAAAACATGTTAATGAAGGTCTTTGTAATAAATCTGTCTCAAGTTAAGTTATTTTAGCAGTTTAATTCTTGACATTTTCAGTACATTCCAGAATGAGCTGTTTCAGGGCTGGGGCTGGCCACGCCCACCCATTCCCCACTGAAACTGCTATAAGCTGAGAAGCTCTGAAATCCATGGGGGGCTCAAAGTAGAGCCTCTGCTTCCCCAGCAGCAGCTCTCTCTCCCACGTGAGAGGTGCTTCTATTTTAATTTCCCCATTTATGACATCACAAGAGGAGACTTTTTGAAATGACTTGCTTCAGGCCAGTTAATTCCTTAACACTCTGTATAAACGCAGTATAAAGTTTTTGATTTCTATTTGATTTTAGTGTGCTTTTAACTTTATACTGTATTCTATTTTATGCTTTTATGTTTTTATGTTCAGCACTTTGGTCAGTGAAGGCTGTTTTTAAAGTACTTAATAAAGTTGGCTTGGCTTAAATCAAACCCTTACAGAAAACTGTTGGGATGTTTTTTTTTTATGTTCGGAGTGTTTATAGAAGCAATAGAGATCCACATGGCAGCAAACATGGACACAAAAGATGAGTTTTGCAAAAATGTCCCCTTTAAAGTTTTAAGTAAAATCGTCATTAAAAACAACAATCACATCTTTTTTTCTCAAAATGTATGAATTGTTTATTTATGTAAAGAACAACTATGCACAATGGGTAACAGACTCAAACAGCTGTAATACTTAGAAATGTAAACAAACAATATAATTGAGAACAAGAAGAGAATAAAAATCACCACTTCAGTGCTGGTCTACATTTCTCTTTTTACGCCACTCTGCTGCTCACTTTTTTCTCTAATTCACAGACGATTTTGCTCTTATTTCAAGTTTCTAGCAAATGTCTCCCTGCAGTGGCGTGGTCTTGTTTTTTTCTCCTGTCCGTTTTCCAGTGCAGAGATTCGTTTTCACACGTTTCATTCCCAAAACTTTACATCTAAATGCTGGAAACTTAAGGCTACTAAGCCTATAAAGTGCTCAAAACCTAAAAAAAATTCTAAAATGAAATTCAAAAGGGGTTCAAGAGGAATCAAATCCTCAGTTGGTAATAGTTAGCAGATCCCAGAGATAATAGAAACCCCTTCAAAGATTTTGCACAAAAAGGAGCACCTGTAAATGACAAACGGTCATCTTTCCAAACCCTGGATATGATTGGTTCTTTTGGACTATACAGTACTAAAAGCACTATTTTAATCACGGTGGTCCTTTTGTTCAGTCTGGCTGATTGACTTCCTTTGAAACAATTGCTCGAAATGTCTCAGCAGTTGATTCGTAGCTTAGAAGATGTAGACAAGCGAGATTTGACTTTGGCAACGTCTCCACAGGAAAAAGTGAACTTACAGTCCAATAAAGCACGAGTAAGAGCGTCTACTTTTTCACGTGCATGCCGTTTCAGTTTCGAGAAGCTGAAAACGAGAAGATTAGAATATTTGTAACTGAGCTGATGGATGATCTGAAGCTGAACTTAACGAAACGATTGTCTCCTTGGTGTTAATTAGAAGATTCAGCTTCATTTGGCACAAACACCATTAGTTCACTCCACTGTTAACATCACTAAATCACTACTGTACATGTCCGTTCTGGTACTGGATTAGGTTGGAAAATCTCCCATCATGCCCTCACAAAGACCAAAACCACACTTTGTGTTTCTTGACCTAAAAATACAACAGCATGGGTTTTAGACTCACACTAAAACATCGGCTAGCAATCCAACAGAAGTAAAGCAGAGCTTCGAGATCTTCCTGCAAACGGACATCGATAGCATGCTGTAGCACAAACACACAGAAGCACTGATCGTTCACCGTGTGCGGCCGAGTGGAAAGCATGCAGAATAATTCCATGGTACCTTCAAACAGAGATCAGAACTTGAGGAGACTCGAGTCCTCTTTTCTTCTTTCTGATCAGCCTTCGTTAAAAGACGGCTGCACGAATACAACCAGTAACAAACATCAAAGAACCACGGTTTTTTTTCTTGAATCTGACGATTAAAATGAACAAAAGAAAAGTTTTGTTTCACTAAATAACAACAAAGAAAATGTGCTTTGATACATGTTGGTCTGATACATTCCTTGGCAACCTACATGTGTGTGTTGTAATGGAGTGCTCAGATTTGACTCTCCACCAGTTTCAGGCACTGTGCTGGACAATGTTAAGGACCCCAAGAAAAACTCGGTTAGCAGTCTAGATTATTACGCAAAGAAAAAAACAAGAAAACAACCTAAATATGTTAAAAGGAAATTTTATCGGATTAGTAAAAAATCTGCGTGATGATTGCACATTGGTGACCAAAAGTAGGATCTTCACTGTTGTTGTATCTGTTCTTTTAACCATCATTTACATTATAAAACTGCACTTGGTAACAAATAGAAATAGAGGCTTGACCCTGAATAAAAACGCAGTCCGTTCGTTTTTCAACAGCTGGCAGTGAATGATCGAAATGACATCACAAACTCTACAGAGTAGCATGTACACCGTCCCGCGTACTACTGCTTACTACTTTGAGGAATGAGGATGAAAAGCTCAAGATAATTTCTCCAAAGACCCCCCCCCCCCCAAAGCTGGATCTTGATCATCAAGTCAGTAACCAGACCTTCCAGTCAAAATCCTTCCACCACGTCAACGATCGTCTTTCTTCCAGTCCACCAGGTGAAGGAGAAGCACCGGTCTCCAACCCTCACACGACTAGCTTCCAATATTAATATACTCATATATTTATATTTCTTGCATTGATTTGCATTGAAGTTCTCATTGTTTCAGTGTCTGTCCTGACGCCTGCTGTCGTTGCCTTTGGAACAGGCTGTGCGATGAGGTGCAGGTCCACTGAGAATGACGTTCATTAAAAAAATACTAAAAAATAGGAAATAAAAAAATGAACAGAGTTTGTCTCTCCCCGCTGGTTAGTGGTCCGATGATCCCCCAGGATCATGTGCATTCACACACAGCTCTCCCTTGTCTTGCTGTCCATTAGGAAAGAGTTTAGCTGTGAAAGATCCACCACGACGGCATCCCGCTTGTTCAAGTGGACGTCTTTCAAGTGGTCCTCATCACTTTGGTCCTTGGCAAAATTGACAAACACCTGTGTTAAAAATAAATAAAAAATTAGACAATGCTTCAATTTACTGTCACAGTCAAGATATGTTCAGGACACTGAGCTTGTTAGCTTACTTGGTCTAAAGTGGTCTGAGAGACAGAGTAGTCCTCTATGCTGAGGGCCTCTTTGTTCTTAGAGAGGAGGGAGAAGATGCGGGCGAGCGAGGTGAGGGACGAGGGGAGCTGATACTGTAGCATGTTGCGGTGCTTCTCCTTCAGCGTGCTCCCAGGCAGCTCCAGCTCGATGAACTCCATCACCGGCCGAAGGTCTGGGTCCGGCCCCGCCACTCGCAAAATGATGGTGTAACCGTCACCAAACCTGATGGTGAAAAGACAAAAAAATGATAAAAAAAAAAAACACATCTAATGTTAGAAATTCCTGAGCTGCATCCTAAAGGAAATGTTTAATCCTGCTTCATGCCAGACTACATCAAGTTTTTGAGTTCTTCTGTGAAGGCTGACCTGTTTTTGAGATGCTGCACGCTGCCCAGACAGCGGAACCTGCCGTTGACCATGATGGCCATCCTAGTGCACAGCGCCTCACACTCCTCCATACTGCAAAAATATGAGAAAATGGTTACTCGATGTGAGATATGGGTAAGATCATTTAAGCCTGGTTCACACTGCTGGATATTCCTGCTGACTTTCACCCAGCCCTGCTCCTTCCAACAGTCTTAATGTTGCGTATGATTACCGTAATGGCTCTAAAGATAATCTGATCAGATAATCTTACTGTGTGTGGTGTGCTACAAGCTCTCTGGTTTGCTCGGGAGAACATTTCCAATCATAAATCAAACACGTTGGACTGTCTTGGTCTTATTTGAGGACAAATGAACGTGCTGCCTGTTGAATGTGACGCGTAGCCAATCAGAGAGAGATGAGACAGAAGTACGCAGCACGCTCCTCCATATTTGTTTACTTTGAAGTCAAGTTTTACCTTGTGAGACATCCCGTCTGAACGAGGAATGTCCATGAGTAAATGCAGTTTGTGTGTGGTATTTGTTGAGTTGCTACCAAGCCCCCATAATACTGGTACGAAATTGAAGCCAACACGGAAGTGAGAAAATTTGCAGTTCCACCCTCATCCACTAGGGGCTGGTGTCAGAAGAGAGCAAATCCTCATTGACTCCCATGTTAAAAATACCAATTTCACAGCAGAAATAAACATGTTTACAGCCTGGTACCAAAACATGTTTTAGGTTTAATAGATCTAGTTTACACTCATGACAAATCTGAGGGGGGTGAATTTTTTTGTCACTCTTCTGTTTAAGTGTATTAAAAGCCTAAAATTCTGTATAATTAATGAGCATCCGACACACGTGACCGCAGAGCTAGCTCTGTGGAAAGGCCTCAGTCTGAGCCTCGGCCTCGCCTGAAAACTCTTCCGCGATTTTCAGTTTCTCAACTTAGACCATTAGTTGTGCCGTTTGTGCATTCTTGTTTGGATATTATTTGTGCAATTGTTGGACAAAATGACTTGCTGTGGCATTAATTGCACCAATAGAGCATCCAAGGAGTATCCACTTCATTTTTTTCGGTAAGTAAAATTATATTTATGTATTTTAGGTCACTGCCGAGCTGAGCTTAGATTTTAACATGTACTGTTTAACCATGAAATTTAAATGTAATAGGGTAAACCCCAGTGCATTTAACATGACGCTGCATTTTAGAAAATGGATTGAAATATAACATGTTGGTGGAGCTGGGTTCCGTCTATTGGTATGATCCCCTCCCCTCAGCAGCAGCTTGGCGCATCTCTGATTGCCGCGGCACCTGTCAGCTGCACGGCTGCCGGCTTGTGGAGCTCTCGGGAGACCTCTGTGTTCCACCCGGTTCTCCTCTCCTTGCATCTCGGCGCATCTCTGATCACCACGGCGCCTGTCTGCTGCGTGGGCTGCCGGCTTGTGGAGCTCTCGGATGGAAACCGATGTTTTCCACCTGGTTCTCCCCGTCGGCAGCTTAACGCATCTCTGATCTCAGCGGCGCTTGTCTGTTGCGCTGCTTGCGCAGCTGCCGGCTTGTGGAGCTCTCGGGAGACCTCTGTGTTCCACCCGGTTTTACCCAGCGGTCAGCCCGGCGTATCTGTGACTCAGAAGCTCTGGTGTTGTGCACAGTTAACTCCGGTTGTAGCTAGGTTGCTACCTCCGTTAGCATAGCTCCCACCTCTGCGTTAGCTTTGAGTTAGCTTGTAGCTACATCGCTTCAGTTCGACGAGTGTTGTCATTTGATCCCAGCTTTACAGGCCCACCCTCAGCTCCACCTCTCTTCCCTTTTTTGGAATTGTCTGGGCTTGACGGAAACTGTGACACGGTCAAAATGGCGGCGGTGGCCACCTCCCATTTTGGCTTAAAAACTTATTATTGGAGCCTATGGAAATGAATTGTCCAATATATATGTCGATGGTTGCTACACACCACACACTGTAGGACCTGAACTGGTATATCCATGACTTTTTATCACCACATGTGTGGTCTCTCATGTTTTGAAGATCTTCAGATTATTTAAAAGTCCTGCTGTGTGAACCGGACTTAAGTTTAAAGCGATGAGAAACCTGGTCTTACCTGTGAGACGTCAAAACGACAGATCGTCCCTCTTTGATGATGCTTAAGATGGCGTTCCAGAGGGCTCGGCGTGCCTTGGGGTCCATGCCTGTAGTTGGTTCATCCTGTTAACCAATAACAGCAGACACTCAGCTCCTGCTTAAGCACACCTAACCTGCTGTTGTGGTATTTGATGTTTTGTGTGACTAACCAGAAACACGACCGGAGGTCCTCCTATGAGAGCAATGGCAGTAGAGAGTTTCCTCATGTTTCCACCGCTGTAGCTGCCGGCTGCTTTGTCCACATATTTAACCAAACCCAGTTTCTTGATGCCCCACTCCGCCACCTAGTGGACAAACCGTTTCCTTTACACAAGTCCAGTTTAAATTAGACACCATGAGTCTAATTGAAAAAACATTCGTGTGTGCGTGCCGACCTCACAGACTTCCTTCTCAGGTACTCCTCTCAGGATGGCGTAGAATTCCAGGTGTTCTCTTCCCGTCAAAAGATCATTGATGGCATCAAACTGAGGGCAGTAGCCCATGTTCTGATGCACCTCATCTATCTCTGTAGTCACACTGAAATAAAAGAAAACATTTTATTTGTCCTTTAAACCCTCTATTTAAGCCACAATTTAACAACGAATCAGATAAATTCATTCCCTGTTGGGTTTATCACCTCTTGCTCGCCAAGTAGGCTTCACCACTGGTGACGAGCGAGTCTCCAGTCAGCATTTTAAAGGTGCTGGTTTTCCCTGCGCCGTTCACTCCCAGCAAACCAAAACACTACAGGAAATGAAAAACAGATGAGTAAATTCATAATTATTCACATTAAAGTGGCTTCATTTGTAGAGAAAAAAAAATTCTTATGTGTTTTGTGCTTGCGTTTACCTCTCCAGGAGGAATGCCGACACACAGCCGATCCACCGCCGGCTTCTGTTTCCGCTTGTAAATCTTGGTGAGCTCTCTGAGCTCCAGAATGTCCGACTGCCCAGCGCCGCTCAGGATCCTCTGTCGCTCTCTGGCTACATCTTCATCTTCTTCTCCGATAGGCTTCAGGTGGCTGGTGGATGACCTGAAGGGTTCCCGGGGAGAGGGGGAGAAGTCAGCTCTCAGATTTAACAGGAGGATTAGAGAGATAAATACACCTGTGGGTCATGGGTAATGTAGTTAAAGCTGTTTTACCAACCTGGCCTTGAAGCAGAAGCGGTACTGAATGAGGACAGTGATGAAGAAGAAGATGACACCTTCTATGGCCATTGCAAACAAGTTCTTTCCCACCATGTCCCAGGCAAGGGGAGAGCGGAACCGGTTCTCACCTGTAAGCAGGAATATTGTTATTTTCATCATTTTTTTTTTACATGACTTTTTTTTCTCCTTTAAACTAAAATAAACTCACCAAATCTCTCCAAGGCATCCGCCATGGCCTGATTCTTCACCATGTCAATCAGACCTCTACCCAGGCAGAAGTGGGGGAAAATGAGGAACACGTTCTTCAAGATGTCGTTAATACCGCCGATCTCCTGAGAGAGGAACAAAAGGAATTTTTATTTTAGCACACTGTGATGAGCAAATCCGGTCTGCCGTGTCGAATGTTTACTCACGTTGCTCCCGAACAGCTCCAGGACAAACGTGGACACGCTGCCGTTGATTCCGATCAGTATGTTGACGCTCGTTAGAACCACGTAGGCGGTGCTCGGGATCTTAAAGAAGAAGGAGGCTGGGTACATCAGAGGGGTGATCGACCACCTGGACGACAACATAAAATATCATTTTAATGTCAATTATTTGACAAAAATAAACAATTAAAGTGACCAAACAGTGTTCAAATTACCCATAAAGCAACAGCAGCAGAGCCAGCACCGGCAGATTTGTGGAGGACACGTAGGCGTCTTGTTGGAAGCACACAAATATAATGATCACCAGCGTGGCTGGAACGATGTAGTTGCACTGGAAGGGAAGGGAATTCTGTAAGCTTCATCATTCACTCATGCATGTTTGACCTTTTTTATCAGGAGTTTGTCAGATTTGGAAATATCTTACCATATCCCAGACAAAGTTGGCCAGCCAGTAGAGGAAAGGTTGCACGCCGCTGATGAACTGCATGTGCTTGGCCTTGGTCACTCTCTCCTGGATGAGGAAAACCACAAAGCTGGCTGGGACGAAGGACATGGCAAAGATCACGCAAATGGACACCAGCACGTCTACGGATGTCGTCATCCTGGAGAGGGAACCAATCGTAATTAGAGGAGGCGTTTATAGGCGAGGCAAATCTCCCATGACGGCTGTAATACTCACAACGCAACCTGCGACAGCTGCTCCTTGGTGAGGTTCAGCGGGTGGTTGTAGGCAGTGATGCCAAACTTTGTGGGGTCTTTTCCAGGTGGGAGACTCGACCGAAGGACGGCGTTGTTCATCACATTCAGGAAGGAGCCGATGCTGTGCCAGCCCTTGTTGTTGAACCAGATCTGGAGGAAAAAAAGGTACATATGATAAGTTGATTGTTAAAGATCAGTGAGAATGAATTAGAGGCTCAGATCAGATGTTTCTGAAAGTCAAAACTTAAGTATTCGCTAAAAATAATATGAATTTTCCACTTTTCTCTGATTCAGACCCTCATTTTTCTTCAACAGGAGTAAGAAGTCTGAACATTTCTGCATATCTGTTCTGTTTTTGTGCAGAAATGCATCCGGGGCGTTTATTCATGAGTGTCGGTGTTAGCGCTAACCTTGACGTTATCCTTGGTGTCCAGTCCTTGGATAAAACCCGAGAGGCTGCGAAAGAAACGATCAGATGCAGTTCCCTGAAGGAAGGAGGAGGCAGGAAGAGCTTTTTGAGGACATTTTAAACTGTTTGGACTCAGATTTAAGTCTAGATTTGCAGCTGCAATCACAAGTCCCTGTTCGTCAGCTTTCATCCTGAAGTTAACTACAGTTGTGTAATTATCCATCATGATGACCAAAAAGATGACCCCATCTCTCACTCTTTCCAGATGGAAGCGTCTCCTGAGCTGCACTATCGCCTCATCGATCTCGTCTTTGTGAGCCAGAACGTCAGAACTTCTGGCTCCCAGGGAGAATCCACCATATCTGATAGTGAACAGACATCAGAGAAGGTCAGAGACAGATCCACTCATGAATAAATGATGCCTCGCGTCTTATTATGTACCTGAACTCGTTCACCCAAATCTTGTTCTTCAGGCTGCAAGAGGGGAAACCACGTTAATAAACTCTACGAGTGGAAATTTTTACACCAGAATAAAATTAATAACGAGTTTTACCTCTTGCCAATAATCTGAGCGTAGGTTTTAACCAGATAATCCGACACGTTTCTGCCGGTGAGGTTCTGCAGAGTGTCTGTGTCACTGATCTTCATCTGGATGCAAAAACAAACAGCAACCATTTAACGTGTGTTCAGAGTCGGTTACACTTGGGATTAGAACCTGTTGGGTCCCGCTGACCTGTGGTGGCGGAAGTCCGCCGGCGCCAGCAGGACACTCGGGGAGCATCCTTTTGCGTTTGTCACAGCTGCACTCACACAGAGGAGAGGGGTTCTCCATGGTCCAGTTGCCTTTGATGAATAGGTCGCTCACACTTTCTGGGACTTCTGGGATCGCCCACTCATCCTCCACAGCCGTGCAGGGAGTGTCCCTGAAGCACAGGCAGGGAAGAGCTGACGTCACAAATCAACGTTTAGGGCAAAATGACCACAGAGTGTAATATTTATCTATAATTATACTCACGGTACGGGCGCTCCTTCCATGCAGTGTGTTCCAAATCCGGGTTTTTCTATCAGAGATCGCTGAAGCTTGTTGGTGTGAGGATCCTCGGGAATGTCATTACTGAAATAAACACACAATTCAATGTGTTTAGCAGAAAGTACACAGCTGTGAAAGAGAAATGCAGCTAAAACATGAATCTTCAGAGGGATTAATTAATAATTCATCAAAAACTGGATCTGATTACATGACAGCACTTGTTTCCAAGTCTAACAGAAACATTCGCGTCACGTCGCAGATACGTGATGGTTGGAATTTTACAAAAATAAACATGAACTCAATCATTTTATAATGAAGGAAAATTCATTGGCGATAATTTTGAATTTCCTTTGAGAAGTTTTAATTTCTAAAATTGTCATTTCTGTGTAAAAGTCAGCTAAAAGTTAAATAACTGGATCAAAGACAAGATGTCTCACCTGATGAAGGAGAACTGTTCTCCATACATGCTGGGATGCAGCGCCAGACTGGGATACTTCCCAAACGGAGGAACGATGAGGCTGAACACAAGGGCGATGCATACAAACACAGCTGGCAGAACGATCTGAAAAACACAAACGTGGCAACTGGTTGGATGGACAACAGGGATGAAGAAGATCACAGGCTTCAAGCAGAGGAAGGATTGCACAGATGGCAGCCTGGACACAGCCAATGAACTGAACAAGTTCTTCAATAGGTTCAGTTCAGGAACAAACCCAGCATCCTCCTCGCCTGTCCCCAGCCAATCAGACATCCCATCCTCCTCTGATCCAACATTTTCCTGTCACACGCCAGCTCTTTTGTCCTCTAACGCAGTCATGGACTCTTCTGGTTCTATAAATCTGTCTTCAACCAAGTCAGGAGATGTTGCTGCCCCATTTACCTCCCCCTCCCACCTATCTGTCTCTAGAAGTCAGGTGAAGAGGCAGCTGGAGAGACTGAACAGGAACAAGGCTGCAGGTCCAGATGGTGTCAGCCCCAGAGTACTGAAGGCCTGTGCAGAGCAGCTCTGTGGGATTCTGCAGCACCTCTTCAACCTCAGCCTGGCCCAGGTGAAGGTTCCAGTCCTGTGGAAGACATCCTGCCTTGTTCCAGTTCCAAAGAAAACTCGCCCATCAGTCAATGACGACTACAGACCGGTTGCCCTGACATCCCACATCATGAAGGTCCTGGAGAGACTCCTGTTGGTCCACCTGAATAAGCAAACTAGAACATATCAGGACCCGCTGCAGTTTGCTTATCGCCATGGAGTTGGAGTTGAAGATGCCATCATCCAGCTGCTTCAACCAATCCACTGTCATCTGGACAAAGCAGGCAGCACTGTGAGGGTCACGTTCTTTGATGTCTCCAGTGCATTTAACACAATCCAGCCTGATGTACTTTGCCAGAAACTCCAGAAGACACAGGTGGGGGGCCTCAACTATCGCCTGGATTAAAGACTACCTGACAAACAGACCACAGTTTGTGAGGCTGAAGAACTGCACATCAAACCAGGCGATCAGTAACATTGGAGCACCACAGGGGACTGTACTCTCACCATTCCTTTTCACCCTGTACACCTCAGACTTCCAGTACAAATCAGAGACCTGTCATCTACAGAAACACTCAGATGACTCTGCAGTTGTCGGGTGTGTCAGAGATGGACAGGAAGCTGAGTAAAGCTGCTCTTTGACGACTATTATTCTGAGCTACTACAGCAATCAATTTCCCTCTGGGATTAATAAAGTATTTTTGAATTGAATTGATTTTAATATCTGCACATAAATGATTCCCTTCAGTGTGAAGATGAATCTTAGAAAAAAACCTTGAATAAGAGACAATAACAGACTTTTAAACAAATATTCAACAGCACACCTGAGCGAAGAAGCCTTTCCTGGAGCGGCGAGCGTAGAGGAATCGTTTCCACAGCAACGCAACAAACTGCTGTCTCTTCAGACTCCAGCCTTTCACCTGGGATGAACCTTTTCCATCTGTTCCCCCGAGCCAGTCGGTCTCACGAGATTCTGGACACCAGGAACCAGAGTGAGGAAACACGACGAGTGTGTGCTCGACTTTCATAACAGCTGCAGTTTGTTGCTGTCATTGCACTGTATGGTGGGTAATTCTGGTGGGTAATTTTCTACCTGGGTCGCCTTCAGAGTCGTTAAAGTCAAAGTCATCCTCGGTGAAGGGCTTCAGGCAGCTTTGGTGGTCCCCAAACGCGTGGCGGCGGCGACGAGTTCTGGTCGGGACCACTCCGTCTGCAGCAACAGGGAAAGCCATTCATCAAACGTAGTTCCTCTACTCCTGTGTTTTCAGCTACTTTCTCAGTCTAAGAGCATCTTAGCATTTACCATTTACACCTGAAAAATATCAGTGACTCATCCTGAGTCATCATTGTACTAAAAATATTCCCATTCTCACCAGAAAGCCCAACAGAGTCCACTCCACTGTCTTCTGCCACTTTTAGGAAAATCTGCAACATTAGAGGAAAGAAAATTGGACGAGTGACATCACTTTAGGTAAACAAAAACAACAAATAAAAACAGGTTTTTTTAGACATCCCAGTAAATCATTAAAATGCAGGAATCCTTACTTCTTCTAAGGTGGTATCAGATATTCCGTAACTTGAAATTCCCAGATCTGTCAGTCGGTCATCGAGCTCATGGAAGAGCTCGACGAAGGCTCCGTCCTTGGCTGACTGGTAGGGTAAGACGTAAGTGAGCTCATGGCCGACATCCTCCACCAGGCGTGCCTCTGAGACGTGCTTGAAAATCACACCGGAGATGAGGGAGACATCTGCAGGAGAAAAAAAAAAAAAATCAAAGAAGTTAATGTCTGGACGTGCTTCTAAAGGTTTCCCTGAAGGCATGAAGGGCTCAAGGGTTCCTACCAATGGTGGTGGTTTCACTTTCTGGTTCGCTGCCCAGACCTGCGTCTGAGCTGCTCTCTGACACACTGTCCTCCTGGACGAAAACAGGAAACTCAGTCGATCTGATGATGACGACTCATCAGAAGAAAACCCAATATTCTCTTAGTGTTTATACGCTTCTTACCTTCTCTGTTTTCTTGCTGTAGGAGACCGTGCTGGCAGAGTTCCTGCAGGACTGAAGGGACGAGTCGTAGTCTCTCTTGACCAGAGTCAAGTAGTAGCCTGTGCCCAGGTGCGTCTTCAGGAACAGCGAGGATCCCACACAGCGCAGCTTCCCGTGGGAAATGATGGCGATCCGGTCGCCCAGGATGTCAGCCTCATCCATGTGATGAGTGGACAGGATGATGGTGCGCCCTGATGAGCACAAATATTTTCAGCCTCACTTGCAACAATAAGTTAATTTTATTTCTAATTTGAAATATCACCTTTATTTACCTTGTCTGTATTTGAGAAGCAAATCCCAGATTCCTCTGCGTGCATACGGATCAACACCAGCAGTAGGCTCATCCAAGATCACCACCTTTGAACCTCCGACAAAAGCCAGAGCCACCGACAGCTTCCTCTGCATCCCACCTGGAACAAACAAACAAAGTCAGAAAAATACTCTCCAGGAATAATTATGTTTCTCAAAATCCTAAAAAAAGGGGCTAACCCGACAGAGTGCTCGTGCGGGACCGTCGTTTGTGTGGCAGGCCCACGTCGTTTACTATTTGTTCCATTTCAGCTTTCACCGTCTCCTCGGGAAGCCCCTTCAGGCGAGCGTAGAACCAGATGTGCTCCTCCACCGTCAGCCTGGTTCACGACAAGCCACATAAATACATCAACACAACACGCTGCGAGTGTACGTTTGTTTTGATGACGACGTTGCATACGCACATGCTGAAAAGCACGTTGTGCTGGGGGCAGACACCCAGGTTCTGTCGGATGTTGCTGAGCTCAGAGCGGATGTCCTTACCGAGGATGTAAGCAGTCCCAGATGTGGGTGGGAACAAGCCCGTTAGGATGGACCTGTTAGAAACACAACTCAGTCACTGTCTGGTTGTTTATTAAGGTTTTTGACTCTGGTTTGTTAGATATAAGCGAAGCATGTTTATAAATATACTAGTCGTCTTACATGGTTGTGGTCTTGCCAGCTCCATTGTGGCCCAGGAAGGATGTGATCTGTCCTTCGTAGAATTTCAGGGACAGTCCATCTACGGCCAGCTTGTTTCCATGGCTGTAGACCTTCACCAGATTTTCTATGTAAACGCCTGGTTTAATGTGGCTGGGATCCTCCTCGCTGCACACAGCTGTAGATAAGACAAGAAGCACGTTGTAGGGATAAGCAACAGAAGTAACTTTCTCTTTGTAAGTAAGGAGGAACCAACACATAAACCCGCCTTTCCTCTGGACGAGTTAGCTTTGAATAACGTCCGCAAAACGTAGTAAGCAACAATTAGTGTCGTGATTTGAACGTGTCCCAGATGTGTTGTCATGTCGCTCAGCTAAATTTATGCTTCAGGTCTTTTTTTTTTTTTTTTTTTAATGAGCTACACTTCCAGAACTGGACGAGTTCAGCAGTTCAGATCAGGCCAGGCAGGAAGTCAAACCTGGGAGAAACGTGAAACTTCCAGAAAACTTTCAAAACAAATGACACGCGCAGATTTCCAGTTGCTAGTAGAAAAAATATACAACATCACCTGCGACGCCTCCTTGGCCGAGGTACACAGAACAGAAAATAAACCACAGAACCTTCGGATACATGAGGTGCGTTTCCAGTTCCGGAACTTCAGGGTGAATTTACAGGAACTTCCCGGCATGCGCGTGTCTCCACTTGACCAGGCCAGCCGATTGGCTGTTTTCCAGGATTTTATAATTGTTGCTACTAAACTCCCGACACCAGAAAACATGGCAGACTTCCCCACAACAACGTAATTCAGGGGGCTTTGTTGTTTCACAGAGCGCCATAACCAAACGGAGCTTAGTTTCCCCCTCCCAGAATTGACCCTGAAGTTCCAAGAATGGTAACACGCCTATGCTGCCACTACCTTTCTCTTTGGTTGTTTTCACGTGGACTGCTGAAATCACGAGTGATCTTGCAATTCTCCAGTGATTTGGTGACCTAAAGGGGCTAGCGTTTGGCGTCTGGGAAGGGACGCATCTCTGAGCTCGCGGGGAAAACACGCCAATTACTTTACGAGTAATTTATGTTACGTGTTGCTTACGCATCCAGTGGAAAGCCAGTGTACAAAATGTATTCGCATTTGTAGTTTTTACCCTCAGCGTTGCTCTTTTTCGACAGAGGAGCGTTGATTTTATCGTTTTCTTTCTCTCCACACCAATAGGTCCTTGTGAAGGGGAAATACCAGGGCCTGGGGATCCCGTACTGACCTGTAACAAAAATAATTTAAATTTAATTATTATGCCCGTGCACTATACAGTAGCAAAACACATTTTAGCTGAAGATTCTGCACGACTCACCAGGAAACACCGCTTCGATGTACCAGGTCATTATTCCATACAACACAGCATCCAACAGCATGAGGCAGATAGAGGTGGTCAGGTTGTAGCTGTCCTCCTCCAAAGGGCTTGCCAGTAAGTTCGACCACTGGATTCCCACGCCTTGCTCCTCAAACAGGGCAAAGTACTCGCATCCAAAGCCAAAAGCCACAGGAGATAGTAGACTCTGGGAAAAACATAATCAATAGTTTAATGCATGAGAACCCAAGATTTACGAGTACTGACAAATGCTAAATTAAATCTCGACTCACGACTATGACTTTGGCGCCAAAGCCCACGTAGTCCTGCCAGGCAACACACAGAACATAAGGCAGATAAAGAGTGAAGTATATGATGCCTCCGCAAGCCGCCGCCAGATTGGCTCGAGAAAATAAGGTGCTGATGAGAAAGCACTGCATGATGGTTACTACGCCGAAAGATCCCAGGAAAAGAAACACAACGCCAGAGTCACTGTACGGCAACAGGTTGCCCATCTGAGGGGGAGGCAAAAAAAAAGAGAGAAAACAGAATGATTTCATTTGTTTTTCCACAATCAAACTGCAACTCTGTTTGTGACGTGTGTGTTTGTGTCAACACCAACCTTCAGCAACATCACCAACAAGCCTGCGCTGATCAGCAGAGGGATTAAACTGCTGATGAACCAGCTCAGCCACAGGATGCCATTGTTAAGTCCCATGATCCTCATGGTCTCCTTCAGTCGCGCCTCCTTCTCGTACACGACGCCCTTGATGATGATGGCCACCGAGTACATCCACGCCAAAGTCATGAAGAGCGGCATTGACCTGCTCATCACACGCAAGAATCTAAGAAAACAGGAATTCACTGTTAAACATCTGCCGCCAAGTTGAACTCATTTACTGTCCACACAGCAGCCGCTTACACGTCATCCACGTAGCAGGGATAAGGCATCTGCTGGATGTAGATTCCAGTCTTCTCCTTGGTGCCGGTGATGGCTCGGACGATTCCTTGTTCGATGACGTCCTGCAGGTAAGAAAATCCGCCCCAGATGTATCGAAGGTCTTCGAAAGGGTCCGCCCTGGGACCAGGGTCCCAATACCTGCAGATCAAAATATAAAATGAGTCCAAAAACACTTGGAAATCAGCACGTCGTGTTTTTCTGGTAAACACAACCACCCACCCGTCTTTGATCTTGTTGGTCCTCTCCACGTTATCAATGTCCATCCGGATTTTGTAGTTGACGTTGGGCGGCAAATCTGTGCTGTTGTCACGCGCGATGTCGGGAAACACTATCCCAGCCCAGAACTTCTGGTTGTCCAGCAGGCCCATGGACTTGTTGACCAGGCGTTCCTCATTAGCTACTGGTTCCAGCTTGTCAAGGTTCACACACTGAAGAAGAAGAATGAGTGGGTTACGGGAATGCTTCAGTGTCTGTTACACGACGGAAGACAGAAAACAGAATCCACAGAAAAATAAAATACATACAGGTCTAAATCTCCAAAATAAAAACATTTTTCAGGATTACTGATCAAAAGTCATTAAAAAAAACCTCTTAAATTTTAGCAATGTTTCGCACAACTATTATTAGAAGCTAAACTTTTACCCTTTAAACAAAACAAACCTCTCATGAGCCCTGGGAGATACCGAGTGTCTGCTCTGAAGTTGTTTATCTGATGTCGGTACGCGACCTCCCACAGATGAACCTCTCACATGTTTATCTGAAATCAACTAAACTGAACTCTATTCTAACGATAAAAGACTGTAAACAGCTTCATCACTGCAGTTTTACAGTCATTTAAGACCTTGACATCATTTTTAGCGCGACAAAAATCAATTTACAAACTTTATATAATCTCCTCGAAGAACAAAGACAGCCAGTGGGTTAGTGGGTCATTTACTGTGTGGACAGAAATCAGTCTAAGCAGATCAACTATGAGAGGGATAGATAAATTATTGACTTCAAGCCCTTTTTGATGGTTACTCTCGCCTGGAGGAATAGAACACTAAGAGGAATCATAAACAAACAAAAAACATTACAATATGACAAAGATCATCCATGATCATAAATGTTTGAACTTTATCTCTGAAACATCATTTAAACAACTCTGGAGTGTAAAACATTATTTCCCAATGAAGAAGAGGTGGTTTACTGCAGAGGCTCAGGTCTTTTTACAGTACATAAGCGTAAACAGAAGACGTTTCCACTTCACACGGTCATGAATCAAATTTAGAAAGCACAAAAATATTTGATTTGAAGGTTTTTAACATCTGTGCTGAGATC
Organism: Nothobranchius furzeri; assembly: GCF_043380555.1. Classification (NCBI taxonomy): domain Eukaryota; kingdom Metazoa; phylum Chordata; class Actinopteri; order Cyprinodontiformes; family Nothobranchiidae; genus Nothobranchius; species Nothobranchius furzeri. The sequence goes on along the minus strand of NC_091744.1, from coordinate 3,737,860 downwards.
TGAGGTCATGAGTTTATTTACCGACAGCCAGCTGTTTCTCCTTTCTTTTGCTTTTCGCACAAAGAACCTTTAGCTGTCTAAAGAACCGTGTAAAAGGGGGTTTATTGGCCATGTAAGTTATATAAAAACATCTTCACAAGCTTTATATTTCTTACTGTTGGGACATTTTCTGCACACTAACCTCCATGAACTGTGAAATGGTCCGTATGGCCCGGTCGGTCTCATTGAAGACATCTCTCCAGGTGTACGCTGAGCCTGCGGGTCGATAACTCTCAGAGGCTTTGGACAGAAAGTGCGCCACATCGGACACGCTCCACTCTGTGTCACTGAGCTGGATGTTCAGGAAGGTTGCACTGGCGTTGCTACGAAGGAGGGTCTGCAGAAAAGCATCATTTTTATTCCTTATTAGATTAATTTCAAACATTTATATAAAATCGGTCTCAAACCTACAGTTTAACCATGGACAGTTTCTTTTAAATCTATGCAAACAATGAAAAAATAACCAGTTTAATTTTATCGCATTCCTCTGGGGCTTATTTCGGGTTCTGTGACCTTCACAGACTCATGCGCCTCCTAATAATACCTCTTTTTATAACTTTAGTCCTAATTTACTGCAATCTGTTGCTCAGATATTCAAGATTCTTCCTAAATTCATCATCTCTCTGCTATTTTCCCATTTTTCAGACAAAGTTGTTCTATAAAACATTCAAGCTAAAGCTGCATAAACATGAAAATGCCAACAATGTTTGCAATGATGCAAACCCTTTGAAAATCAATTGATGCAACATTTTTAAAGCAACACCACTAGGTGGCGATGGTGCTTCTGCAGATTTTATTTAAAAAAAAAGAGCAGCGGTGGTCAGACCCAGGAAAGGTATGATCCAGCCAACAAAAACACAAACCACAGAAAATGAAGTCTCATGCTGCTTGTTCTGTCACAAAGCAAGAAGGTGGCACGCCTGATCTGCTGGAACTGACCAAGTTTAATAACTGACTCAAAGAATTTGGAAACCTTTGCTCTTTTTCTGCACGTATCTAAGTACTTTGATCATTCTTACATTTACTCAACAAGAGTTAAAATCTTTTTGAAGCATCCAGATGTATAATTAGGGCAGTTACGCTGATGTAAGCCTCCCATACAAACTGGAAGTATTCCGAGAAAACAGCACGGTTGTTACAGAAATGATGTCAGCGCTTCACTTACCCTGACCAAGTCCATTTCCTCACTATTCTCCATGAAGTTCCAAAACTTGGGTCTCACTTCCTCCCACATCCCGCCCAGGTCCCTCAGAACACCCAACTCCTGGAAGGTCTTATTAACCTAGAAAACAGAGATGAGCGTTCAGTGCTTTTGGGTTGCGACGTTTAGCTTCTAGCTGTAGTTGCGATGGGTCTCTTGTACCTCGTGGATGATCCTCTGTGTTGCTGGAGTATCTGGGGTGTACAAGATCTTCCCCATGAGAAGAGGCTTCAGAGCTCTCCAGATCATCCTGGAGATGGGGCTGGACTCGAGGTTCTTCATCAAGTTGTTACAATAAGGAGCTAGAATGTAAAACGAGTTTGAGCGTTCGCTCTGGAAAAGAAACTGTAAATGCTTCGTTTAACTTAAGGCTTGGATGCTTACTGGAAGAGTTGTCGTAAGTGGAGACTGGGTCACTGTCACTATCGTTGCCGTGGTGACCAAACAGGGCTTTATAGTTGTTATCTTCGTACCAGTTTAGGGACTTGATTTTGAGGCCGCCTCCCTCTGGGTGTCCACAGACTATACGCGAAACGGCCTCGTAGACCTGCTTTGGAGACCCGGTGGAATTGGCGGTCAGATACAGGATCTCCTTTCGCATTTCCTTCCAACTCTTCATACTGGCGAGCTGTTGGGAGATAAAATTGCACCCGGTAATCATTTCTGGTTTGTTAAAATAGATACTTGGAGTTGTATATATTGCATCTTTAATGTTCTATATTTAAATAATGAGAATGCTGATCCACTTGTTTTGAGGCGTGCTTATACATTCGGAGGAAGACGACTGATTTCAGACCAAAACGGCGTGGCCCAACATGGTCCGTCCGAGTGCGCTTAGTGCATGTGTTCACGTGTTTTTGGCACATTACACTTCCTTCGGGACATCTCATACGTCTCGTTGTCACACAGCGTTGCTACCCATAATCTGAGAAGTGAAAATAAAGCTTCCACATTTTGAACGGGGATCATTTGTTACAACATAGCTGAAACTGACATCGTCTCCACCGCCGGCAGTATTCTAAGCACGATAGTCAAGCTCTGCTCAGTGGGTGGAGACACTCGGCACTTCGCCGTCTGCCTGATAGAGATAAATTTAACTGCTGGTTCCAGACGTGTGAGTGTGTGTGAGAGGGGTCTGCGTGTTTATCATCTCTATCACGAGGACAGGTTATACAGCCTGTAACACGAGGCACGAGTACGCTCATTTGACAGCAACCGTATGTCGGTGGATCTACTTCACCCTTCAGCACACTTGCTGTTGCCCCTTGACTTAATTATTCAGCCTCAATCAGTTCTAAAGGACACGAACATATTTAAAATGTAAAATGATTTGGGTTAGGACTAAATCCCTACACAAGTCTTCTCTTTCTTTGGGGATTTTGAAATGAACGCCCAAGCAGACTTTGTGTTTGAATCGATTTCTTTGTCTAGCTTTGGCACAGCTCTGTCGCCGCTTTTGTCCCAATTACAGAACAACATGAGTTTTTTGTCAAGCTGCTATTTTCTCAGTGACAACCAGAGGTGCCGTGTTGTTTTGTCAGCAGTCATGTGCGTCGTTACATCATCAAAGCAGGGAGTTCATAATGGTTCACACCGAGGTTACTGTAGGTCAAGAGACAAGTCTCCACAAGATTCTGTGATGAGGTTTCCGAACCGGTCAATGATGGCACCAACCCGTGACAGGGAAGGAACAAAAAGGAGGACTTTTTTAAATGAAAATAAAACAAAAAAAAGGGTAAAGTAGAGGGGGGTAATTGTTTCTGAGGGTAATCGGGCTTACAGTAATTGTAGGAGAAGGATGGAGGCTGGGGAAGTTAAAGTTTTTCCCCAGCAAGATGAGGAAAAGGAGGGAAGGAAAAGAAATAAAGGGATATTTGCATGTGTGACAACAGTTAAAAGGCGGAGGAGGGGAGCGCTGAAAACAGGAGCAGGTATGAGAACAAAGAGAGGTTACTATCGGTCGTTTTGACTAGCAAGCGTCTGCAGGCTCCACAAGTGAAGCGTCATTGTCCTGACATTCACATACACACACACACACACACACACACACACACACACACACACACACACACACACACACACACACACACACACACACACACACACACACACACACACACACACACACACACACACACATTTAAGCCACTGATGTCAGTTTCACAGAATTCTGCCTAATGAGCATCAACCAGTCAACAAAACATTCAACAAAGAGACAGTGAGACTAGAAGCTTTGCAGCATCTGAGATCTCTCTGCAGCTGAGCCTGCAGCTACCATTCTTGTGTCACCGTTTCCTGCTCGTTCAGGAGGATCTGGCATAGATAACTGCTGGTTTTGCATGTATATAGAACATAAGGGGCTTTGTAACACCAGAGAAGGTCTCACGCTGTGTAGCTATGTTGTCTGTAAATGTGGCTTCACCCTCATTATTATAAAAAAGGAAAAGCATTTCCTCATAGCATAACAGTCAAACGCTCAAACAGAGGTGAGGAATCAGGTGAGGATTTAAAACCCAGTTGTCTGGGTGAAAAACACACCTAGTGTTACATGCATACAGGTGCACACACCTGGACACACACTTAAAACACTAACATGTATACATTTACAAAGACAGGCAGGCAGAAGAAGGCTGTTGGTTAGCATCCTCACAGTGGAGCTCGTATGAGGTTACTGGAGTTCACGTTTCTGCTAGAGCACACAGCTATTTAGACCAGTGCAGCTTAAGGGCTAAACATCAACTAATTAACATGAGTGTGTGAGATCACAAGCTCAATGATCCACTGAATGCATTATTTTTGTAAAAAAAAAAATATATATATAATTATATATATATACACACACACACACACAGGTCCTCCTAACAAAAGCATATTAAAATAAAGTTCATTATTTTCTGTAATGTACTGATAAACATTAGACTTGCATATATATTAGATTCATTACACACAACTGAAGTAGTTCAAACCTTTTACTGTTTCTAATATTGATGATTTGGGCATACAGCTCATGAAAACCCAAAATTCCTATCTCAAAAAATGTGCATAACATGAAAAGGTTCTCTAAACGAGCTACTGACCTAATCATCTGAATCAACTAATTAACTCTAAACACCTGCAAAAGATTCCTGAGGCTTTTAAAACCTCCCAGCCTGGTTCATCACTCAAAACCGCAATCATGGGTAAGACTGCCGACCTGACTGATGTCCAGAAGGCCATCATTGACACCCTCAAGCAAGAGGGCAAGACACAGAAAGAAGTTTCTGAGCGAATAGGCTGTTCCCAGAGTGCTGTATCAAGGCACCTCAGTGGGAAGTCTGTGGAAAGGAAAAAGTGTGGCAGAAAACGCTGCACAACGAGAAGAGGTGACCAGACCCCGAGGAAAATTGTGGAGAAGGACCGATTCTTGGGGGACCTGCGTAAGCAGTGGACTGAGTCTGGAGTAGAAACATCCAGAGCCACCGTGTACAGGCGTGTGCAGGAAATGGGCTACAGGTGCCGCATTCCCCAGGTCAAGCCACTTCTGAACCAGAAACAGCGGCAGAAGCGCCTGACCTGGACTACAGAGAAGCAGCGCTGGACTGTTGCGCACTGGTCCAAAGTACTTTTTTCGGAAGAAAGCTAATTTTGCACGTCCTTCAGAAATCAAGGTGCCAGAGTCTGGAGGAAGACTGGGCAGAGGGAAATGCCAACATGCCTGAAGTCCAATGTCAAATACCCACAGTCAGTGATGGTCTGGGGTGCCATGTCAGCTGCTGGTGTTGGTCCACTGTGTTTGATCAAGGGCAGGGTCAATGCAGCTAGCTATCAGGAGATTTTGGAGCACTTCATGCTCCCATCTGCTGAAAAGCTTTATGGAGATGAAGATTTCATTTTTCAGCACGACCTGGCACCTGCTCACAGTGCCAAAACCACTGGTAAATGGTTCACTGACCATGGTATTACTGTGCTCAATTGGCCTGCCAACTCTCCTGACCTGAACCCCACAGACAGTCTGTGGTATATTGTGAAGAGAAAGTTGAGAGACTCAAGACCCAACACTCTGGATGAGCTTAAGGCCGCTATCGAAGCATCCTGGGCCTCCATAACACCTCAGCAGTGCCACAGGCTGATGGCCTCCATGCCACGCCGCATTGAAGCGGTCATTTCTGCAAAAGGATTCCCGACCAAGTATTGAGTGCATAACTGAACATAATTATTTGAAGGTTGACTTTTTTGTATTAAAAACACTTTTTTTTATTGGTCGGATGAAATATGCAAATTTTCTGAGATAGGAATTTTGGGTTTTCATGAGCTGTACGCCAAAATCATCAATATTAGAAACAATAAAATGCTTGAACTACTTCAGTTGTGTGTAATGCATCTAATATATATGAAAGTCTGATGTTTATCAGTACATTACAGACAATAATAAACTTTGTTTGTCTGCCATTGCTCATTGCAGAAGATAAAGCACATAAGAGCTCCAGAGCGTGTGAGCAAACATTTTGATGAAGACTTTTTCCAGCAGTTGCTGTTAACAAAATCGCTTCACACTATAGAAACACATGGGGTGGCGTAGGTGAATGTCAGAAAATGCTGAGGGATCAGACTTTCCTTAAAATGCCCAAGATCAACTGAACACAGCAGAAATGAATAAATTCAAATGAATTCAAAAGCGGTTTTGTCCAACAACAAACTGACTTCATTAATGTTGAATCCATCTAATAATATAAATGTTTCCCTTTTATTTTTATTATTATTTACGCAGTCTTTACCTTTTTTTATTTTTACTCAAATTAGTAATAATCTTTCATTTGTTTTATGATCATTTTAAAACTGTATGACTTTATTATTTATTTATTTATTTATGTTTTGTTAAAGATCATTATGATTTTGTTTTTGATCTATGTAAAGCACTTTGTGATACTTTCTGTGCTACGTAACTTACTTTTAACCCTCCCACTGCCCTAATGGGTGTGACCCCGCGAGGAAAGTTGACCATTGAGCAGGGTTGACGGTTTATCCCTTGGGTCCACGTGGCAGGGGCGAGGGGTAAGCACCACCTCACCCCCGCCACGTGGACCTCAAGGGATAAACCCGTAAAGACAGTGGGCGGGTTAATAGAACCATCAAGTACTTTTACCTGGGTTCATTGGCTCCTGAACTTTTCCAAGACATTCTTTATTAAAACTAGTGCTTCTTTATATTTCTCTTTCATCCACGGCTTCTCCCATAACTGAAAATAAGAAACGTCTAAAATACTATTTTGCAGGAACATAGAGACTGTGGTTCTTTTTGTTTCCTCGTAGCTACGAGGCTTGGACAACATTTCAAACAGCTGCATTTTGTTAGCAACTAAATATCAGTGGTTTTTGGCCAGCTGTCGCTTGATTTCACAGTGTGCTGCCATTGCAAACCTCAGATGTCAATAACCCGTCAATAGTGCAAGGGTGGTTCAAGTTTTCCTTCTTTCTGATTTAGTTGTTAAATTTGCTTCATGTTAGTTCATCACTGCCCTCTCACACACTCACAATGCAACAACAAGGCTCAGAGTTGCAACACTTTAGTTAGAAATAGCAGGAAAACAAGTTGCTGTATCTCACAGCTGCTGAGACAGGAAGTAAAACATGCACCCCCTCCACCCACACACACACACACACACACACACACACACACACACACACACACACACACACACACACACACACACACACACACAGCTGGTTTTTAATGTTGTGCCACATCAGCAAAAAGCTTGAGCCTGAGTGAAAGGGGGTTGTGTGTGCACGGCCAAATGCTGCTTCTGTTCTTTCTCACTGCATTCCAGCAGCTCAGGCCCAGTTACACTAGCTGAGGTCAGCCATATGTGTACACGTGACACTTTTGTGTTTGCATACGTGAAATAAAGAGGATGGTGCACCTGGTGGTTCACCGAGTCAGGCGTTTCTCCTACCAGCGAACAGAGCGTTTGTGTTGATTTAGCCTCGAAGGAAATGTATATCTGCTGCAGAGTGTAAACCATTTCTACTGGGATTTGTAATCTGTCACGGGCCTTCATTCAGCTGGAAGTGCCGACAGCTCGACTGAAATCAAGAGGGATCAGACTTTTTCTATCTTGATACCCGAACTTTGGAATCCTCTTGATGTTAGTTAGGCTCCATGACTCGATTGTTAAGAAAAGGTTGAAGACACATTTTTATCAATAGCGTATTCTACAGTTGACGTCACTAGGTACGTGGTGCTGGGTGCTAATGCTAGACAAACAAACTGCATATACCAATGTAAAAGCACAGACTTCATTAAAAACATCACATTTAAACTTTTATACTCAGTTTCTCATGACTCAGGACTCAAGTAACTTTTCTTTAAGAATCCATTTCAAAGTGCTTCTACTAGTTTATAAATCGCTCAATGGCAAAATACGTGTTGGATCTCCTTTCTGTATTTACGCCCAGCAGGGCAGATCAGCTGGTAGAACCCCGGGTCAGAACCAAGCAGGGTGAAGATGCTTTTAGCTACTATGCTGCACACAGATGGAATCAGCTGCCATTTGACCAAAAATCAGCTCCAACTCCAGTAACTTATTAAAGAAAAATGTAAAACCCTCATGTGTTCATCAGACCGCATAGAATTTCGGCATTTTAACGCTCAGTCACCAAAGCAAATAGCGTTTCGAGTAGCGCCGGCTACTTCCGGACCCCCATCTGCACTTGGCAACGTAGATGCAACGTCATGTGAAACCCAGCAATAGGCACCCATGCAAAATACACACGTGTTTGTCTAGGGCTACATCCCACAATGCATTGCGACGTTACGTCACAATCTATTTTTAGCTAATATAGAATACGCTGTTGCCAATAGAAATATAGAAAAATAACAATTATAATTTGTCATCTTAACTGAAATTAAAGAACTTAAATCAGTGTGTTTGTGCTGTTCCATATGTGTGTTTATGTTCTCAGTTCAGGAGTGTGTTTGGATTACCTCCACAGCGATCCCTCCCAGGTTCTCCAGGAGGTTGTCGGTTGCAGCGGAGACTTCTTGAACAACCTTAGGGTCCGCCTTCACGTCCCTCTGTTAAATGAAACAAGATCCTTACATTACAGAGAGTTTATGGTTTGTGTCAGGAATCACAGAAAACATCTTCAAAGGTGGAGTTTTCTTTCATGTGTCTGATTAGTTCAGTTAGAAGGTTTATCACACAGTCCAGAGAAAGGTGTGAGGTTAAAAACAGGCTGTGATAAAGAAGAGACCGAGGTGAGCTAAAAAAGATAAAAACGATAAAGGAACAAACAAGTTAAAGGATAAAAGAAACAAACGCAGAGCCAAAGAGGCTTTGACGTCCTCTGCTGCTATTCGTCACACTGTGACACGATCACACCGGCGTGTGTGTGTGTGTGTGTGTTGTCATCGCTCACAGTAAGCTGTCAGCAGCTGGAATGTCTGATTTTTGATAAAAGTGTCACTGAAAACAAGCAGTCCTCTAGGAAATAAAGACTTTTATGGTCTGTGTTTTAACCCCGAACCCACTTTTTTCACGTCCTCATGATTTATTACTCCTCTTTGGTTTTACGTGCAGGGAAAGATGAGATGAACTCAGCTATTTTCTTGATGCATAGAAAAAAAATTCACTATGGCATCACTTGGACTTGTTTTGGGAATAACATGTGTTTTAGGATAATCCCAGATGAGCCAAATCTCCTCAAATGAGTAAGTAAGAGGAACATGACCCCACTTTCATCCCTCTGAGGAGGCAAAGTGACAAAAGAAAAATCAATCAATCAATCAAAGCTTTATTTATAAAGCGCCTTCCGCAACCCTGTCAGGAAGCCCAAAGCGCTGAACATGGTACAGTTGTATGTAAATATACTGAATAAATCAACAATAAAAGAAATTCAAATTACAAAATACAAAATGGAAATAACAAGATAGATGAAACATTCTGGTAAAATACAAATGTGTGAAACACATTTGGATTGAGTGGATGGATTGAGTGTACCAATGAAAACTGTGGAATGGATTCAACATAATAGAGGGCCAAAATCAGACATGTTCTGGAAACGCCAAGCGGAGGAGGTGTGTTTTTAGGTGATTCTTAAAGACTGGCAGAGAAGGGGACAGCCTAACTGAGGGTGGCAACTGGTTCCAGAGTGACGGTGCTAGGACTGAGAAAGCCCGGTCCCCACGGGTACGACACCTAGACCGAGGGACAGCGAGCAGGCCTTGGTCAGAGGAGCGCAGAGCGCGTGATGGGGAATGTCTGTTCAGGAGTGTGGCCAGATAGGGGGGAGCACCACCCTGGAAGAAATGATAAACAAAGACGAGTATTTTGAATTGTGAGCGATAGCAAATCGGAAGCCAGTGCAGAGAGGCCAGAACCGGACTGATGTGGTCCCGTTTCCTGGTCCCAGTCAGGAACCTGGCAGCGCTGTTCTGCACAACCTGTAGGCGACGCAGTGTTGACTGACACAACCCTGCGTAGAGAGAGTTGCAGTAGTCAAGCCGAGAAATTACAAAGGCATGCAGTACCCGCTCCAGGTGGGCTCTCGACAGCATAGGCTTGATTTTAGCAAGGCGTCTCAGGTGAAAGAAACTGGACCGGACCACAGAATTGATGTGAGCATCAAATTTAAGTCCTACATCAAGTTTCACCGCCAAACTGGTAACAACTGGTTTTGAGTACGGAGAAAGAGGGCCAAGATCAGCATAACGATCCACATTCCTGCTGTTGGGGTGAAAAACAATGAGCTCTGTCTTTCCCTCATTCAGATGTAACCAGATGTAATTCAGATGTAATTCAGATGTAGAAAATCATTCATCTGATTTTCATTCAGATGAAAATAACTATAAAAAAGAGCATTTAATGTTTTTCAGGTAAAACTTTTGGTAATGAGACTCATATTTGGGTCACATGTTAAAGGAAAGAGGAAAACGATCCAGGAACATGTGTTCAGACAAAACACCATGCCAATTCAGACAAAGAGGGAAACTGGAGAGAAAATGCAACATAAACAATTTTAGAGAGAGGTGAAAATTTGTTTATTTGAAATAAATGACTCAATTTGGAGACAAAACAGGATTATTTTATAGCTCTGAGGGAGATTTCAAAATGAATGCAAGGCTGTAAACCCTCCAGACTCACCCGAATCGGCTTTAGAAAGTCCAGATTGGAGAGGAAGTGGGTCTGGGCCTCGTTCAGCCAGTCAGCCGATGACTTGCATATTATATCTTGAGTTAACCGGGACACGTTATGGTCAGAAATGTGAACAAACTCTTCCAACGGCGTCGTGTTGCAAAGGTCTCGGAGGTGGAATCCAAAACCTTTAGTGAGCACCTGAACGAAACAAAAAGAGAAAGTTTGATTATTATGAAAAACGTATTAAAACACCAACAAAAAATATTCAAATGTGTCAAGTTTTGATGTTAAAATCCAGCCGTTAATGTAGAAAGTACCTCAAATTACATGAGCACAATACAAAAAGAGAGAACACCCCGTGACTGAAAAATAATAGCACTTAATGAATAAATGTAACTTTTAGACATGAAAATTATTATTATTAATATGACTGTTGCACATTTTTCACTGACATTTGCATAAAAAATGTGACCAGTGGTGTTTGTTCCTGACAAAGGTTATAAACAAAAGCAAACATCGGGGGAGTGAACCGAACACAATGATGTGCTCAGAAAAACAAACATCTTCAGAAAAAATATTCTGGACATTGTTACCAAACTTTAAAGCACTTATCACAAGGGGCTGTGTTTATTTATGCCCAACACTTTGTTTCCCTGAATAATCGTACTTCCCGCGGAGGCAGAACAACAACACGTCCTTTTCTGGAATGCGAGTGAGAGCATTCAGGGACCGGACAGAGGCTCTTTTCTCCGTGACAGAGTCAAGATGTTTGTGTTCATGAGAGCGACGATCTCGCTCACTAGTCTTGATCTTTGTCATACCATCATGTCTTTTGGACAACATGACACACACACACACACACACACACACACACACACACACACACACACACACAATCTTTTCGCTGGAAAAACATTAGAGCTCACAGTCACTTAGGAGGATTGGGACTCAAACTAATCGTCGATTGTTTTCTCTTTTTTTGTGCGTTTTCACAAAACCGTGTTATTTTATTGTGTTATTTTATTTTTTACACCACAGGGTGCAGCAATTCTCAGTTTGCCATAAATGATCCCAACGGCATTAAAGGACTCTGATCGATTCGTCTGGGGGAACGGAGGTGAGCTGAGCAGAGACAGATGCTGTGCTTTTGGCTCAGAACAAGCCCCCTCCCACCGTCTCTGCACGTGAGGAGAACCGTGCACGAGGGGTGAGGAGGAGAAGTCATGTGACTGCAGCAGCAAACCACGGATGACGTTATGGCCCGGGATGGAAAATGATGCAGATCTGGAACTGGTCTGTTTATGAAGCACGAGTCCTTCTGTGGAGTTGTGAGGTATGTATCTCTACGGGACTCCCTTGAAAATTCGGTTTCTTTCATCTGTCCTGGTTAAGTAAAGAATAAATAAATAAATCTGTATGTTTTGATGTAAAATGTGTGTTTTATTGTTGGGAAATACACAATCTGTAAAAATAAGTATTATGGGATGGAATTAGGGGAGTCAGATATGAAAGAAAATCAGAAAAATCTCATTGATCATCCAAACAAAAACATCTAAAACCCAGATGGAAGACAGGCAATCCCCTAATAGCCTAGTCTACACACACCCACCCCCCACCAACTGTGACTTTTCTTTTGGGAATTAAGGGCTTATCTGCAGCCGACTCCTGTGGTATAGCAGGGACCAGAGCCAAGGTCGTTAGAATTATTCACGCATGCTTCAGTTGGTGAAGCGGGCTAGGGTCAGGGTTAACACACTCATTACAGCAACTGCGACATCTCACCTTCTCCAAATTGACATCGGCCTCTAGGATTTGCCTCAGAGCGTGGTGGGGAAGAGAGGCGTTGTGGTGCAGGAAGTGGGAAAGGGTCTCGTTGTCTCTCAGGAAGTCCTTGAGCTTAAAACCTGGACAAGACACACAAACATTCCTGACTGAAGGGTTCGGTGTGCAACAGGAACGCAGAATCAAACGACTGATCCTAAATCAGATGAAAAATGTAAATACTAGAGATTGTTTATCACAAACATGATCCATCTTCTCTGAACTCTAAATGGTTTTTGTACTTCACTGCGTGACCCCCCCCCCCCCCCCCCCCCCCCACACACACACACACACACACTGCTCGGCAGAGGCAACTACAGGACACTAAACTTTGCTCCAGATCCTCGACGTCTCTTAACTTCCTTCGTCCTTACATTTCCTCCCTGCCTCGGATGCTTTTGTGTACTCCTTAAACCACAGTTTCAATATTTTCCTCTCCCTTTATTTACCGGCTGTAGAAAAACTGGCTGTCGAGCGAGAAATAAATAGTTTGACGGAATGCAGGAAAAGGTCAGCCCACAGGGTTTTGGTAACACACATTCCTTTAGCGTTTTGGATCAAAAACATCGATCACTTTTGTGTTTTTACAAAAATATCTGGCTTCTGCTTTTACAGCGATCATGTGGCATTCACGCACACAGGAAACACTGAACCCCCTTGGGAGGAAGTGAAAGAGAACAGTGTGTTCCTGTCTGTTTAGGACACATGTTTTACCCTCACTCACCCCCGAGTGTGTGAGCCATTTATTCATAAAAAAAATAACTCCTTCTTTCTCTCTGACGGCGTTTATCATTTAGTCCTCAAAGGTTACCAACTAGGGAGCACTAATAGGGCCTAATCAGTGTCCCAGTAGGAAACCACAACTCCCTCTGAACTGGTGGCATAAGCCCCTGAGGTGACACCAGACAGGATGGTAAGATGTATGAAGATGTATGAAGTGGTCTTGTACTTGTATCAGGTTGTGGAAAAAACACTGGAGGTTAGACAAACTATGTCTGAGTCAGCTTGCTGCCAATCCTGTCCCTTTATTACACCTTACAAGTCCGTACGTGTCCGTGTGCTGCACATCCTGTTTGATACACAAACATGCCGACACCACCTGTCAAACTAGGGCTGGACAGTCATTCAGTAACAATACACTACATGGATCAATAGATCAATAAAAGCTTAAATCAAAAGTTTCCTTTATCCATTATAGCTTATCCGGTAGCTTCATACTAGAGTCATTACTTCTACCCAACCAATCAAAAACACAGACCCAATCACCAAGCCCTTTCCTCTCTAACCTAAACAGACAGCATAGTTACTTAAACAGGATGTTGCAGCACGGAGAGGAGGAAGAAATCGATCAGAAAAACGGCGACAGTAGTTCACCAGTGTGTTAATATTTTCATTCTTACAAGTCTGACAACGGTGGAGTGTCGATAAAACCAAGTCTGGTAGAACAACCAACTTGCTTTATCATTAAATAATGGCATAAAATGATATTTTAATATAGTTTTCAATAATTATTGATATTGATCAATTAGATATTTTTAGCTGAAAAGCTGTTTTTCTATATCGTCCAGCCCTGTGTCAAACTTTAGGGAAAAAAACTAGGTCTTTGGGAAAGGATGACCACAAATTTGGCACAACATGCCTGATGAGTGTTAATAAAGAGTAAATACATCAAGACTAGGAAAAACTACTTTTCTTTAGAGATGATTTCACCTCACAGCTAAATTTAAATAATAAAAAAAATGACCGTAGTGACGAAAACAAATGATCTGAATCAATGCTGGATTGAAGAATATTCTTTAAAGTTTCCAGTCAAATCTCTCCTTATATCTATTCACTTGCTCAGGTTTTAGTCAAGTGCTGTTGCATATGTTAGATATTGATCATAAGTGACAAAAAAAGTAGGTTCAACAATATTTGTATGTATTTTCAGGACAGACAGGTTCTTCTCGTTCTTCAAGGTCTTTTTGATCTAAATCTCATTTGCCGATTCAGTCAATTACTGAATTATTAACGGACACATGAGGAGCTTTGATCCAGGCTGCTGTTGTCGAAAGGCTTCACTCTGCAGCTGCAACAGACGAGTTAGCTTACTGCTGCATCACATACAAAGGCCTTGGTACTGCGGATGTAGGAAAATATCCATACAGAGAAATATTGCAATATTTCCTATTATGATGCTGTATCAATATTTAAAAGCATTCATCCATCCATTTTCTTCCACTTATCCGGAGTCGGGCCGCGGGGGCAGCAGCCTAAGCAGAGAGGCCTAGACTTCCCTCTTCCCAGCCACTTGGGCCAGCTCTTCCGTGGAAATCCTAAGGCGTTCCCTGGCCAGTCGAGAACATATTCCCTCCAGCGTGTCCTGAGTCTTCCTTTAGGTCTCCTCGCAGTTGGATGCTCCCAGAAAACCTCACCAGGGAGGTATCCAGGATATATCCTAATTAGATGCCCGAGCCACCTCAACTAGCTCCTCTCAATGTGGAGGAGCAGCGGGTCTACTCTGAGCCCCTCCCAGATGATCGGGCTTCTCACCCTATCTCTAAAGGAGAGCTCAGACACTTCGCAGAGAAAACTCATTTTGGCCGCTTGTATCCACAATCTTGTTCTTTCGGTCACTATCCACAGCTTCTGACCATAGGTGAGGGTAGGAACGTAGATGACCAGTAAATCAAGAGCTTTACCCTTTGGCTCAGCCCTCTCTTCACCACAACAGATCGGTACAACGCCCGCATCACTGCAGATGCAGCACCAATCCGCCTGTTGATCTCGCGCTCCATCTTTCCCTCACTCGTGAACAAGTCCCCAAGATACTCAAACGCCTCCATTTGGGGCAGAACCTCGTCTCTGACCTGCAAAACGCATTCTACCCTTTTCTGATTCCAAACAATGGTCTTGGATTTAGAGGAGCTGATTCTCTTCCCAGCTACGAACCGCTCCAGAGAAAGCTGGAGATCACTTTCTGATGAAGCCAACAGGACCACATCACCTGCAGAAAGCAGAGGCCTGATCTTCAGGCCACCAAAACAGATCCCCTCTACACCTCACCGCCTATTTAAAAGCAATTTATCGATTTTTCCTTTGATAATTTACATCAAACATTTACTGTATTGGTTTAGTGTGGTGCAATTAAACTCTGACTGCTAGATGGCATCAGTTTTACTGCCTTCATACTGACAAAACAAGATCTCAAGGTAACACTGGATGTGTCTCGTAAGCATAGACCAAGGTTTTCCCAACTAAATTCAGGCTTTAACATTGCAAATACCATCTAACTGGTGGTATAATATATTGCATCGTCTCCTGTGTTTTGTTATATATATATATATATATATATATATATATATATATATATATATATATATATATATATATACACCCCCCAACTTGGTAGGATATCAGAGCAGAGCATATCCTCTTAGGAATTCCAGACAAAGAAACTGAGCTCTATCTGTGAGTTTTGAAATAAACTGATAAAAACTCCACTAATAAACACAAACACCAATAAGAGGCTAAATAAAAACTTTGCACAAAATTCATTCCAGTTGAGATTAAAATATTTGTCACCTTAAGACTGAAGATAAGAGGAAGACAATCTAATTATAATAAAGAATATGACATCTTAAACCAAAAGACTGAAAATAAGAGCCCGTTCTGTTCATTTGCTCAGATGTGTAACCCTTTTCAACCCTTGCTTGATCTCATACAATCACAACCTTTGGCTAACTGAGCAGATAGTAGCTAAAATACAATATTGGGTTTGCTTTGTTAAATCAATTTAGTTAAAAAAAACTAAACCTGCTTAATAGAAGAAATAACTAACACACTAGATGAAATGTTATAATAAAAAATATTGTAGCAAGGCTAGTACTATAGACCAGGGGTGTCAAATATGCGGCCCGCGGGCCGGATCCGGCCCGCAAGCGGGTTAAGTCCGGCCCGCGAGATGGTTGTGTAAACTTTATTTTCATACTTTACAATGTAGAGTGAAAATAAACTTATCAGTGTTAGCAAGTTTTCTCTGTAATGAGTATAAATAAAACAAAGCTGCGCTCAAGGCTCACACAAGAACTTGAGTCACATCCTGAAGTTGGCCGCCACTCAGGATGTGACTCCTGATGTTGATGTGCCGGTGAAAGCTAAAAGATGTAAAGTAAAATGAGTCAAATATACTTTAAGTGCTGTATAAAACTGATCTTGCCATGTGATCTGTAAGCTCTCTGAATCACTAAGGAATGTTTTTAATAATTTGTTGATTTTTTTTTCTTCAAATTTTCAAGTACACTTCAGGTGTTGTACTTGTACTACACTGTCCTCAGGCTCCAGCCTTGTTTTATATTGATTGTATTAAAACAAAGAAAACAATCTGAAGTTTTTTATTTTATTTACCGATCCGGCCCACTTGGGACTAGATTTCCCTCAATGTGGCCCCTGAGCTAAAACGAGTTTGACACGCCTGCTATAGACTCTAATCTCGTTATGGCAAGTTTTGAAATGAGTGGATGCTGGTTAACATTGACTACTTTTACATGCAGCCAATATCCGGGTTATGATCAGGTTAAGGTCGGGATTCGGGTTTCTGAGTTGATCAGAATACCCCGTTTACAAGCATAAATAGAAAGAGTTACCTCTAACTTGCATAACCCGATTTAAATGCGGACGTTGGGGTAGCGTCAGGACGTGTGGACTACGTCCAGACGCAATATGCGTCATTTCCGGTTCTTCTTGTTCCGGTATCCGTGAAAACAACAACATGTTTCCCAGTTCGGAAGAGATAGCGACCGCGTTTGTTTGTGCTTTAGTTTCCTCGTCACTCCAAAAGTGTGGTGCTGTGCCGCGACTCGCCATGTTGCTCCCAACTTGTTGTTTACTTCCGGCGCTCTGGCGCATACAAGACGTCTCCCTACTCAAAAGACCAAGATTCCTTGCGAACAGAGCATGCGCAGAACACACGCTTTGATGGGGATATCCCGGTATGCGTTTACACGACCAAACATTCGGGTTAGAAAAGGGTTACCCCAGGTGTAGTAACCGGGTTTTTAAAAACCCGGTTATGAGCATATCCGGGTTTTTGGCGGTGTTTACATGGACCTGCGGAACCGGGTTATTGTGAATATTCGGGTTTTTAAAGGGTTACTGGCTGCATGTAAACGCACTCACTCAGTAACGTTCAGTGGACTCATCAACAAAATGCTACACAATCATTTTCCTAGAATATAGCGTAAAGGATAGGTTACAGTTAGGGGTGCACCGATCTATCGGCCAACTGATCTATTGGCCCTGATCTCGGGATTTTTTTAAGATTGGTGATCGGCCAAAAACTGCGCTTGGTGCACCCCTAGTTAATCTTAAAGCCAATCGTTACTGTAGAATTTTTATTTTTTGGACAAGTGTGTCAAAACAGGTACAAAAGTTTTGTTTTCAAAATTAGATAAATGAAAGTCTGAAGAAACAAATATGATTTTGTAGTTCAAACAGCAATGCTAAATATGTTCATTTATATTTGAGAACATTACCTCGTGTCCAGTTGAAACCGGTATTGTGTCATGAGTATTCATATTGGTTTTCTCAATAAAAGGAAGTTGAAACATTGACACGATCTCATTTTAGTTCAGACAAAATCGGTATCGGCAAGTCAGGTTTTTTTCAAGATTGGTGATCGGCCAAAAACTGCAATCGGTGCACCCCTAGTTAAAGTGTACTGGGAAAGAATCCAATAGCAGAATTTCACGTGTTATCTGTAGCATTTTCTGTGTAACCGGGACAGAAAGCAGCAAAATCCCAGTAACGACAAAATAAACAATCTTTGCTTTGATTTGCACGGGTGGAAAGAAATTTTCTAATTTTCCTGCCTTCCATCATCACAAACACACACTAGCAGGATAAGGGTGCAGCCACCTCTTCATGAGTGCCAGACCAGTAAAACCAGACTGAAAATGATCAAACTAATGTCTGTTTATATCCACTACTACTGAATTTGTTTATCCTGCTACTTTAGAAATCGCTTGCTGTGTGTCGTTAAGAGTTAGACAAAAACACAACTGGATGTAACAGGTTGTTTGAAGTCATCACACTTAAATGGATCATTAAAGGCGTGTCCTTACGAGCTGGGTTCCTCTGCAGCTTCCTGAGGGCCCTCAGCAGTCCTTTGTAGCCTTCGTAGCTCTTATCGTTCTGCGTGTAGAGCAGGATCTTCTTGGCGTCGCTGAACAAACGGGAGATTCTGGAGATGATAGCAGAGCAATTAGAAAAGATGTTTCCGATGACTGGGTGTCATTTTTCTCTCTCGTCACGTTTCTAATTATTAAAATGTAAGTATTGCAAATCTACATGATCCATGAGGATCATGTTACTCACATGGAGTCATTAAAATTTGCCACAACACCCGGACTCTCTCCAGGGGTAGGATTTCGAAAGCAGGGGTTGTTGGCGTTACAGATGATGCCTTGCACCCAGGGCAGGGTACCAGCCGATGGCATTGCCTTGTTAGGGAAGTGGCCTAAAAACAAGGAAACACTGTGAGCTTTAAGTTTAGAATCAACAATTAAATATTTTACTAACAGGACCAAAGGGATGTCTCTGCTGCTTGCAAATCAGACTTTATCTCTTCTTCTATGTTTTGTAAAATTTGTATCTACTTAACAACTAAAATACCATTAAAGAAACTTTTAAAAAGCTTTTAATGGTTGTCTTGTAAAGAAACAGGAACTGTACAGGTGCTTTCAGACTAGTTTCAAGGCTGAAATATGGAAACCCACTGTTTCACCACCTCCTCGTGGCTAAAGGTCATCTCACAAATTCACACAGTGCAAACAAATATTGACATGTCCGACAGATTTATCAGCATCAATAACATGGACCTCAAATAAATGACCTTTCCAAGAACCAAATTCCTTAAAATAACTATGAATCACACAACTACAAAAGTAAAATGTCAGAAAAACAAACCAGAATTAAAACGGTTTGAATCCTTTTTAACATGACAGCTTTAAAGTGATATAATTTTTAAATTCAATGAAGAAAATGTTTGGAGTCATAATAACTTACACTGATGCTGTTCATAAGGAGGATAGTATATCCGGACCGATATCAGGATGAAAAAGATGAACAAGGGCCAGATGATCTCGATAAGTAGCTGGATCTGTGGAAAAAAGGTTGATATAATGTAATAATTAAACATTTCTGTTTGTTTTTTTTCTCCACAGTAGACAGACAAGTCTGTTTGACTGGATTCCTTAGCAAACAGTAACCCTGCCATCAGTTTGTGTAATGCATATGGGTTATTAAGGCCAGACAGGGAGAGAGAGACTATGTGGTTTTCCATCTGCACCATATGGCCTCTGATCTTCATCTGCCTGCTTGAAATAGCACAGCAGACATGCATTGTGGTGGATCAGAAACTAAGCTGTAACCCTTTGTACAAAAAGCCCAGCCAGAAAGTCATCCAGCCACAGCTGCGCTTTAAGGAGCTGCTTCTGTTTGATGAACAAACGGTTTAATTGTATGCAGACTAGCCTCTCCACATATAAAGACGCACTATTACAAAGTTTGAGACTGGATAAAATTTGCATAACTTCTTTAAGACTGTGGGCAGAACCAGATCGGAGCTATGGGGAATGTGTCATTTTAACATCACTGACTGGTTTACGGCGAGCAGCAAACTAACTTTGTTCAGTCCAAGTACAATTACTTCATAAATTGCATTCCCACTTTAGCAGTTCTGAGAATATTCTGGGGAGAAAAATATGATGGTAACAAAAAATCCTTCCTTTTCAGGAACTGCTAAGATGTCAGCTAATTTACGACCATTTCGGCTACAGGAGACCAAAAAGCGCCATAAATTACAGTCTAGTGATGATATTACCTCTGTATTTTTCAGCATTTGAAGTTTAAAGTCCCATTAGTTGTCACACACAAATTTGTTCTCTGCATTTGACCCATCCCCTGGGGGAGCGGTGAGCTACAGACACAGCCACGGTCGGAAACCATTTGATGGTTTAACCCCCTAATTAAATCCCTTAAATGCTGATTGTCAAGCAGGGAGGCATTGGGTCCCATTTTTCAACGTCTTTGGTATGACCCAATCAGGAATTAAACCCTGATCTCCCAATCTCAGGGCGGACACTCTACCACTAGGCCACTGAGTTGGTTAAGAACGGTAATTTTTAAAGCGGTGTTAATGCTGCCTTTTTTTCCTTCCATTCCGCTTTGACGGCAACACTTCCGATATAATTTCCCACTGAGGTACAACTTAATCAGCACAAGTCCCACTCAGCAACTCTACTGGACCATTTCAGAGTACTTGGTTGGTCCCTGAAAAGGTCCGTAAAATGGTGATTTCTGGACTGCCAGGTGAAATGGTGGCACCCAATGCTGTGAAGATCCGATCAAATTACCCAGAAGTTCTGATAGTCATTGTTCTGAGCTGTGAGCTCACCTCTGAGCCATTGTCATTGTTCTGAGCCATTCCAATTAGCAAACCTGAACTTATATTAAATCTAAGGTCAATCCACTGAAAAGCAAATCAGCATTGGGGAAATCATCCGAGAAGTCAAACGCCCTGTTTTTGTTTTTCATGGCCTTATCGCATAATGGCTTTGAATACCATCATGACCATTATCACCACTGCTGAACAGTGTTGCAGAGACCTCAGGAAATCAGAATCAAAAGCCAAATTAAATTAAGAAAAATGTGTATTTTTTAAAATAAAAAACCTTTCCTACTTACAGTTTGTCTCCGTCGGTAGGTGAAGTTCTTCCATAGCAGCAGACCCAACTGAGTGGAGACTGCCATGTCTTCCCAACCTCGCGAGCAAACTCCAGCTCCTCACTAAAAATCCCAAACAGAAAGGGTCAGCAACTCCAAGTGTGCATGACGCACAGCGTTACAAAATCACACTTTTGAAAGAGGCTCACATGAAAGAAGAAATGAAAAAACTAGAGCCATATAACTCCCCACTGACCAACTGTACTGCTGTGAAAAAACAAAATGACATTTTCCCCACAAAAGTCATGCAAACCAAACCAAACCAACCAACAGAAAAGCAGAACCGAAACTGCTCATTTCAGAAAACCATGAGCAAAAAACACGTAAATCCAACAAATACAGGAATAAGACGCAGCAGCAGCTGGGATTTAAACGGGAAACGCATTAAATTAGAAACGTCTTCATTTCAAATACAAACCAATCAAAACAGCAGCAAGAATTAGCAAATGAAGTCAGATAGCTAACCCAGGAAGACTACCAGCTTCTGTAAATTCCGATCCACTCAAGGGCAAACTAGTCCATCCAAAGTTCAAGCACTTCATCTGAGAGGATGAGGGGGTGGGGGCAGGGGCAGTTTTCAGGTCATGAAAGGTTTCAGGTATCCTGCTATCATGAAACATTTGAGCATTTAAAACCAAATAGAGCATTTGATGTAAATGTGGGAATTAAACAACTAAGCCCGCCTCTCACTTTCTCTTCATTTGGCTCAATCAGGTTGAACAGCAGTAGTCCACATCTTTGTAGGCCATCTAAAGGCTGTATGGTATTTATGTTGTCTAATATGTATTTGTTTATTGCAGGTGCATGAGTCATTTGTGGGGGGAAAAGTTGTTAAAAGATGCAAATAAGATGTTAACATGAAAACAGACCTAAAACAAAAGGTCTCAGTCTACATTTGTGGACATTTATTCAATATTTTCTGAAATTCTTTGGAGTTTGAAGACAAGCAAAAGGGGTAAAATGTGATTTCATCGCTTCGCTGTTTTCAAGCTGAATGTCCTTTATATAGAATAAAGCTGATTGGTTGACATACATGGTGGGACCACATCAAGGACCCTGTAAGGTTCAAACACGATGTCCACTGCTGATTAGTTAAGCTGTTGCAAAAACCAGTTTAGGAGCCTCTGAACTCAATTTTCTCCATAATAGATATATGGGAAAAAAAATGCCTGCTGTGTTTCAACACTATCTGGGACGTCTTAATACTTGGAAAAGGAAAATATGTAAAGGCTCACAGCCAAGTGATTGCACGGATTACAGAACAGCTCACAAAATGGAGAACAAAATGCAACACAGATGTTAGGATCTGCTAAAACAAACTCTGCAATGAACAAATGTTGGAAAGATTCAGGTTTCGTAACGAGAACTACCAGGAACCAAGAGATCAGTGGGCAGCACAGCAGTGTCCACACACTTTACCTGCTGTACTGATACAGCTGGTTTTCCTTAGCGGCAGTAACACAGCTGAACATTTCACAGAAATTTAATTTACAGCTAAGCAAGCAGATCATCTTATTTTACAAAGAGCTGCCCAAACCTTCATCTACATATAGACATGCAAGATTGTTTTTGGAGCTAAAGATAAACAACAAGGCATTCAGTTTATTTATGTATTTTCCACTTCATTGTGTAAAAAAGATTTGGTCATTTTTATATTTTCTGTTTGTTGACAGAAATAATCTGCATTAAAATAGACCCCACCTTTTTTCCTGGTTGTTATAAGAGTCACATTATAATCACTACAGCTTGTGATTGCTTTAGTTTTTAATTAAATCGGTGGACATCGAATACGCAAGTTGGTTTGCATACGAAAAGCCTGTTTTGTGGCTGAATGAAAAACAACTGAAATGGTGCAGAGCGAGTGCGCCCCTAGTGGTAAGCAGACAAAGAAAAATCACATTAAAACTTGTTTACCATCAATTCGTGCTCACGTGTCATATGCTATGGTGTACCCCCCCCCCCCCCCCCCAAAAAAATAGTCTATGTCATTATAAAAAAGAAAAACATAAATGTTCATTTAAAACGAAACTCTAAACAGAGAGGACATATTTTAATAGGGACATTTATATTCTGTCAATAGTTGGCATAAATTAATTTTTCCTCTGCTGAACGACAGGGGAAGACCAAAGGCGACCGGATTCGACGAATTTACATGGCCCAGAAGGCATAAACACACACACACACACACACACACACACACACACACACACACACACAAAAATAACAAAAAAAAAAACGTGAAACACTTCGTTGCAAACCCTTTTGTTCCATCAAAGAAAAAAGAAAAAAAGAAATTCACACATTTTAAGTCTTTACTGTGTCGAGGGAAAGTCCAGAACAATTCGATCGAATTTCAATAAGCTCATCCGAAGTCATTAATTTACAAACTAACTTTTGTCCTTTTTTCATTGTTCCGTTAAACCGGGGTTACTGTCGGTCATTCGGTTTAGCGATGCTGACTAAAATCAAGCCAGATGAAATGAAGCCATACGCGACTTAAATTACCCTTCAAAATAAAACCTACAGCGGCTTAAACGAGGCTTACACGTTATTAATACCACGAAATTAAAGAACTAGACTATATAATACAAAAATACTACGGAAGCCGTTTTATTTAATATTAAACTAAAAAGTTGACACTAGTGGACTTTTACTTTGAAAATATTCCACCGGAAAACTGCAAACATAAAAGCAACACACAAAAGAAGCTCATAAAAGAAAAAAGATTCGATTGGCATTAATAACACTCAGTGAGTATAAATACATAATAGTTTTCAAGTCTGCGAGTTCAAAAGAAAATGGAAATTAATTGTTAAACAACGTGCAGAAATCGGGTTTTTGGTTGACAAATCCTGTTATACAACCTAATTTAAGCAAATTATATTTAGATAATTAACAAAATAAATGTATGACTAAACAATTAAATAGAAAGCGTAACTGTGATTCAGTACGTTCTTGTTAACAAAGAAAAACTCAAATCCCATCCCTAAAAAAAAAAACTCAAACCAACCTGAATCTCGGTGTGTAAATTCTCTCTTCTGCTTCTCATAAATTGCAGACTCGTGTCTCAAACAGGTTGAACATTGAGGATAAATCGCTCTTCTCTCACGCCACGGTGCTCCTCCTTGTCGTGTCTCAAGGTCTACCAAAAGTGTCTTTTCTTCCCCGCCAGGCTTTTATAGCTCAGCTCGATGCGGAGCGGCGCCGTGCAGCAGAGGTAACTGACGGTCAGTGTTTGTTGCTGCTCCCATATATGGCAAGCACGTGCTGAGGCAAAACATCTCTTAAAGGGCCAGCAACACCTCGCGTCCTCATCCTGCATTGTGCTTTTACTGTGCTACTTAAAAATAACGCGAGGAAATGGAAAATTAGAATGAAAAAAGTGATTCAAGTGTCTTAGTTAGGTTTTTTTCTACTTCACTGTTTTTCTCACCATTCATTGTTGGCACAGCCTTCCCCATGGACCCGAAATTTAGGTAGGTTATAATTTATATAGCACTTTTCTAAGTCAGGAACTTAAAAGTGCAGTCATTAGCCACAGCTGTTTTGCTACAAGACCATCAGTTTGTCCAACCATCAACAGCTTGCACGGACAAGGGTTAAGTGTCTTACCCAAGGGGCAAACTCTGCCTGCAGAAATTGAAGCCAAAGGGGAAGTGAAAAAAAAAATTGCAGTTACCCCTTCATCAACTAGAGGCTGGATACAGAAAGGAGCAAGTTCTCAATAGCTATGTTTACATGCACCAAATTTCCCCATATCTGATTCAAATCATGGTTGATCGAAAACCCCATATCTTTGCTTATATAGACACTAACTGAAATTATTCGATTGTGCCGTGAGTATGCATACACTAAGGACTCCATCAGATAAAAAATGTTGAGGATGCGCAGAGCTGACTTTCCCAGAAAAAAATTGTAAACAAGCACCATCTTGTCTTTACATTATGTTCTAATGGGAAACAGGCTTCAACACAAACGGTTGTTTCCCGCTTGGTCCTAGAGCTCAACCAGTGTCAAAAACGGTCGGGTCAAGCCGAATACTTAAGAAATGGGACCCAATGCCGGCAAGTTTTGGAATTTTGTTTCCTGATAATTGGGCATCTCGCCTCAGATTGGCTAACAACAGCACAACTCTACCACTAACTCTGTTTGCTCTGCAACGTTGATGTTTTATCTCCACAAATAACACAAACCCAGAGGAGTACTGCTGTGTGGGGGAGTTGCTAATACCAATGGTTAGCTTCTACTAGCCAAGACGCTAAAACAACACAGCCCTCCCTACCGTCAGTCAATATGGCTGAATTAATGAACGTTCTGCGACAGTGTGACGTACTATTTTCATGTTCAGCCTGCATGAAAAACTTGTGAGTGACCAATTACAATCAGAAATAAGATTTTTAAAAATGGGTTTTCAGTGTTCCATACCCTCCATAAACTGTTTTAGTCATAGGGGCACTTGTTTATTAACTTAACAAGTATGGCCACATTTTTCTTTGATAGAGGTCCATATTTCATTTCATCAGTGATAATTTCACTTTGAATAAAAATAAACCATACTTAATTTAGTTAAATTTTCATTTTACACACATTTAAGAAAGAGTGTGGCATGATGGGAAGTATGTTCCACCCAATCAGGGGCAGTGTGTTGAACTGTGAACACTAGCTAGCTAAACTAAACTTTAGGTTAATATCAAACATGATAAAACTGGGTTCTTTGTTGTCAGTTTTACTGTTAGGGCTGCACTTTCAGCACAGTTTTGTTAGATGTTGGTTCCATTTTTGTTCTCTTGGACGGTCCTACAGATGCGACTATTACATTTTATTTTTATCACTCTGTCGAATCATGAATGGCTAAGCTTTGGTCAGCGAATATGGAGTTAACTGAAACCTCACACGGGTAAAGTACGTATTATTTTATGGGTATTATTCTGAAAAGTTTGAAAGTGCCGCCATGGCCCAGAGGTTATGTGCTCATCTTTTACCTGGTGATTTGTGGGATTTATCCCAGCTTTTAATGAGCAGCAGTAGTTCAGGAGGAAGAGTGTTGTCCAGTAATCGAAAGGTTGTAGGATCAATACCAGCTGAAAAATGTGCTGTTGTGTCCTTGGGAGAGACCTTGCCAGCTGGTGGTGGTCGAAGGGACCGGTGGCACCTGTGCTCATTAGCCTTGCATCTGTCAGTGAGTTCCAGGGCAGCTGTGACCACAATATAGCTCATCACCACCAGTGTGTGAATGGATGAATGATGTAGTATAGCGTAAAGCACTTTGGAGTCCTCTGACTCTGAAATGCGCTGTACAAGTGCAGGTCATATGCAGTGCATATTCTAATTGAAACATCTAGCAAAAAGACACTTATATATAAATAACTGAAAAAAATGTCCTCAACCATTTTCAAGGCACACTCTCTGTATTTCGTCCTCACCGGTTTTAAAAACAAACTGAAGCCCTTGCCCTTTTCATAGCCTATTCTTCCTAAAAGCATCAATGTACATGAGCGTCTATGCTCAGAAAATCGATAGGTTGGTATTAACGTACCATTATACATCCTTCTCACTTGTTCGCATTCATCTTATCAGACTCCTCCAGAGCTGGAAGAAAGTATAAGCTACATTCAATGGATCGCTCAGAAAATGGTTCCAATTACATGCTAATTTACTACATGCTTTTATTGTGTAGGATAATGCAACATGTACTTTTTCTTTAATTAAGATGCCTCTAAAAATTGAAACTCTACTTTTTCTTGTCTTTTTAGAATAAATAAGAAGAATAAATAGTTTGATAAATCATTCGTCTAGTTTTCTTGCATGAGCTTGAAATGCCTTTCTTCAACCATGTCTCCAATCCTTATTCTCTATGTCAGCTCAAGCACATCATAGCATTCACTGCCTAACTGGACGCCTCGGGTATCCAGGAATACTAGCTGTCAACACTTCATGGTACAACTGTTTGGCCTACAGTGTGTTCTTACTGGTCAGATTAGGCAGATCCAAGCTGGAGTGGGGAAGAACACACGTCAGCAAAATTGCAAAAGGCCTTTTCCGTTCATAAGAACAAAAACAGGGTCATGGGACAGGAAGGATGAGGAGGCTAGAGGAAAGTTTTCTTTGTTACATTTTAACAAGTCAGCAATGCTCGGACAGGCTCTGATTGGAATGCAGTGGATCTAACTGAACAAGGACATCTGGTGCAACTGATCTTTTTTGAAAAGAATAAATTATGTTGCACTGGAAACCAAAACACAAGCTGAAAAGGAAGCATTCAATTGAACCATTTTGCATAAAAGTTGAACATAATTATCAAGCAAACACATTTTTGGGTGCATTAAGATCTACCAGAGGCTGACGGCTGAAACGAGATTGAACATTGTACAGAACAGATCAGCTTATTTAGACATGCTCACTCTCCGTCATGATCCAAAACTTTACAGCAGAACGTGTTTCTCCTGTAAAGTCTTGGTGAAGAGTGGGTAAACGTAAAGTCTCCCAGCATGGGTTTTAATTAAAGAACAATCCCCAATCAGACAGATTAGTCGTTTAATCCATCAAAGAAGTCTGCCAACATCAATAAAGGCAGAAGTTCATGGTTGCACAAGAAAATATTTTACCCCCCCCCCCTTTTTTTTTTGTAGAATTTGGCAAAGTGAATCAAAGTTAAGTCTTTTTCACACAAGAACATAAATATTTTACTTAGTGGCTCCTGTGTTTTTTTTAGATGGTTGCAGAGTTTCTATATGGCAAAGTTTAGGTAAAGCTAAAATGATGTTTGCACCATTGAACAAAAACAAAAGTATGTGCATTTATGACTGACTTTCTAGAATGTATTTAAACATATTAGACACCAACAATTGATGTATTCAACTAGGTTTCACTTTTGTTATTCTGTATTTAGAGTAGATAGTTTTTTCAAACTTTAACCTTTTACAGGGCCAACGCCTATATTTAGACACTTCCACTCACATCATAAATGATGTTAGCGTGCCTTTTCACAGACTCTTAGAATTATGGGAATTCACCTAACCAATGTTCAGAGATCAAGCTAGTCACATTGCGTACCATGGCACCATTCTACCAATCAGCGTGGGGCTATGACGCGCCAAATATCGGTGTGTATGCAAAACCAGAACATTGCTCGCTCTCTTCTCACGTTAACGGTCAGATCTCCAAAATAACAATGCTAGGTTTATGAAAATCTTACATCATAAGGTTGGCTAGTTGTGCTAAATAAGTATATATGCCTTATAAATGGTAAACAATGAAGTTGGTAAAATCATTGCATGAATATCAAAGCTGCCATATTTGAACATACGCCCTGAAAAAGTAAAACACATTATGTATATTTTTTAGTAAAATCTATCATTTGTTTAACATAATCTTCATGGTAACAATAATAATAACAATTATAACATTGATTATATTTTGCAGTTTAGAACCTTGACCAGTTTCATATTTGACACCACTCTGCAGCTTTCTGCTGACCAAAAACGGCACTAGATAGTTTTGTGGAGTGGGTAGGTGTCCTAGGGGGCGCTCCTTACCTGCTATACAGCTGTTAGCTGTAATGCTAGCAGTTAGCATTTTCAGTTCGCCGGTCGTCAATAAAAAGCACAAAAAGATAAGTTTGCTTTTTCTGTTGGTATCAGTGTGGCGCCTGGAAATAAAAGTAAGAGAATAATGCCTTTGGAGGTGAAGCAAAGAGCTAAAACCAGAGTGAACATCGGCACGGCATAGGCTAGTTTGAGGGAGTTAAAGGAGACTACAGAATTATAGACTGATGGTGACCTGGCTTTGTAGCTACAGGACTGTAAGTAATAATATTTTTGTCCAACAGTGTGGATATTATTACGTTGTGGGTTATTTTAGCATTATTTGGCTCATGTTAGTGTTAGCTTGTTGTTAGTGCTAGCTACAGCAGGCTGCAGCAGGGTTGTTTACGACTGTTGTAATTTCACTTTCAACCAGTAGGGTGGGAGGGCAGGAAACTGCTCAGAGTTATTTTAAAATAGGTTTGCTTGATTAAAACAAGAATAAAACTTGAACTATGGAAATTTATTGGAATAAACACGATTTTCTAATCCCACCTCTTTGTTCTGGAATGAGCCAGACAGTTTTAAAATGTAATTTACTCCACATGACTTATCCAAATACTGTTTTGCAACCTTTCAGTCCTGAATCACCTCACACAAAATTACAACCTTGCATTTTTCCTTCTACTTCTGTGAATCACTGAGTTTTTGTTTCTTCTTATAAAGCATTTTCTGCACAGTTCATTTCCCTTTAATGACGCAAACACACACTTGAGTCACTGGCAGAGAAGCAACAATCTTATTTAAAACAAGATAAGTGAGGATGAAGCTTCTAATATCTACCATAGGATAAAACTTTACATATTTCTCACTGCTGCATTAGTAAATCTCTGTAAAATCATCCCAGAAACAAACCGAGAACAAAGCTAACTAAAATAAAACTTAAAACTTTGATATCAAGGCAGATCAAAGAAAAGGAATTTTCGGAATTTTCAGAGGAAATAACTAACATACCAGAGACTGTTTTGGTAAATAAGAAATGTCCTATCGAGAGTGTAAACTCAGACGTTATTTCCTTTTATGTTTGAGGTCACAGCAGTCAAATACACTCAAGAAAAATCTAAATAAAAATTTAAATAAATGCCAATGGCATTATACTAAGTATAATATAAAATGGACTAAGTACTTTTACATGTTTACCAAAAAATGCTCTATCTGTAGAGGTTGAGCAGATCTGGATTTGCTCAAGTGGTTATGTGGACAGGGATGTCAGGCGTCATCATTCCAACTGGCTGGAGAACAAATGTTTGTTTTGGCTGGCTCAGCGTGAGATAGCTTACAAACTCAGAGACAAAAAAGCCCCCCTAGGATGTTAAAACACTCGTAAACTCTGTTCTTTAGGAGTTCCACTGATGAGCAGAGAACTGAAGTTTGTGTTTTGGGGAACCTAAAATCTGTTGTTTTTTTTGTTTGTTTTGTTTGCATTCAATGGGTACAACATGAGGAAATACTTTCATCCAAAAATAGCAAATGCTGTAGCGAGGACCCAATTCCAGGGTCAGATCTGAAGACAAGCAAGTGATGCCACCAGACCTTTGCTGAAACACTCATAACACAGAAAATCTACAAGATCGCAAGGATGAATTAACAGGAAGCAATGCAAAACAGACACCAACAAGGTACTAATAATAATCAGGGGTTATTCTGGGGTGATAATGACCAGCGTGATGATTGACAACGTCTAGATGTGCAGACAAATCATTAAGAACAAAAGTACATTGTCATGGTCTGCGTCCTGCGTCCCCCTCATGTGTCTCCTTGTGTTCTCCATCCCTGTCTTGGTCCCCATTATGTGTCTCCTTGTGTTCTCCAACCCCTCCAGGTGTCCCTCTAGGACCCTCCTGTGCCCCTATTTGTCCCCAGCTCCCTCCCGGTCTCCCTCAGGTCTCCCCTAGTCACCCCTCTGTAGTTTTTCTATAGGTTCAGCTTTTCATTTTATTAGTCTCCTTTAGTGTGTGTTTCCTTCCCCACTTGTTAATTAGTACTCCTCAGGTCATTAGTTATTTGTTCTTTGGTTCACCTGTGCCCTTAGTCTTTCAGTTTTATTATTTATTTTGAGCTTTATATGTTAGGGTTTATTCCCTCTGCTTGGTTTTCCCTTCCCGTTCAGTTAATTGATTTCACCAGTCTCCCCCTCAGTATTCTCTCCTTACGCACCTGCGCCCCCCCCCCCCCCCCATGGTCTCTGCTCATAAGTGAGACTTTGGTTTTGTCTTTCGTTTTAGGTTATTAGGTTTGGCTTCCTGCCCCTTTGGATTTTTG
Source organism: Nothobranchius furzeri (assembly GCF_043380555.1). Classification (NCBI taxonomy): domain Eukaryota; kingdom Metazoa; phylum Chordata; class Actinopteri; order Cyprinodontiformes; family Nothobranchiidae; genus Nothobranchius; species Nothobranchius furzeri. The sequence continues at coordinate 3,707,076 of NC_091744.1, read as the reverse complement.
TTCCCATCCTAATAAAAGGATTTTACTTTTACAAATCGCTCCTGCCTCATGTCGTCTGGTTGTTCTGCATCTTGGGTCCTAACCTCCCCCTACTCTCAACGTGACATACATGCTCTAATAAAATTAATGATGGCAATAGTGACACAAAACAGGAGTTTAGTTAAATTCAGATTAAACCAAAGATGTAATAAAGAGTTTTTAAACAAATGTACACACTGCAAAGATGCTGTTTCCCCTAAAAGAATTAACACATGTATCTTCCACCACTGATTCATCCATGAGTGATTCAACTCCTCCCAAATTACTGAGTAGTGACTTCATGGACGTAATTTTCACTTTGGAAGTGGGGGGGACACGGGGTGGGGGGCATCTTTACAGTATGCTCTAATAGGAAACAGGCTTCAACACAAACAGTTGTTTTCTGCTTGGTCCTAGAGCTCAACCAGTGTCAATTTCATATAGCGTAATATTGTTTTTGGATGGTAAAAAAGTGCAGGGGTCAAAACTTGACTTCGGAAAAAGTGGGGGGGGGGGGGGGGGGATGTCCCCCCCCAAAATTACGTCCATGAGTGACTTGATCAACTGTAGACTTGGGGGATGGGACTTTCTGAAGAGGATAAAGGAAAAGACTGTAAAGTTAATTAAGGTCCTGTCTTGTTTCCTTTTTGCACTTGACTGTTTTTACCTATAATCACACAGGATGTACATATCATCACTTGTAAGTCGCTTTGGACAAAAGCGTCTGCTAAATACATAAACATATAAGACACGACTTAAATGCACAAAAAGAGTCTGTAATTCGTTCCCGAAAGGTGCAATAGTCTGAGCTACACCAGCCTCCTCATTTTCGCTTTGACCGATAGTAACCCTGACTCAAACATGGAGCGCTGCAGCAGGAATTAATGTAATTAAGCTGCAGCTTGCTGCGCATTTCCGTGTTTCAGAGCAGGGAACTAAATGCTGCAAGTAGATGCCTGGGTACCTGTTAAATAAATGTAGGGGCAGACACGCTGCACTCACGAAAGGCAGGAATAGGGGGGGATGGAATATTTTGTCCGATAGTAACCCCGGCGCAGAGAATGATGGAGGAGGGGAGGTTTGTCCGATAGTAACCCCGGCACAGAATGATGGAGACAGACAGAACCGGAGGTAACTTCACGCTGCAAAAATGTGTCACAACTGTTTAAAAGAACTCAACAATGGACTGTCCCTGGAGCGCACACGCTGTCTGATGCCCACAGGATGGAAGAACGCATCGTTTTTCATCTTATCTTTTTATTCACATTTCTGATTTGGAGGAAAACTATTTGTGCCAAAAATGCACCGAATACAGTAAATAATTCCACAAAATGTAAAACACAAAAGGCTCAAATATAGATGCTGCAAACGTATCAAACGTAAACAAGGACCAGCTTCCTCCTGCTCGCAGCGGCTTGTGTTGCGTTCATGTGCAGTCGTTAATATAAAAATGTCACACAACTAACAGTGGATTCCGTGTATGAAAACACGTATACTTTCAATAAATACACAATTAAATCTGCTTGTACAAAGATGAATTAATAAAAATAAATTAAAACACAGCAATAAAATATTCAAAACAGATATTTATTTGATATTTTATTGCTGTGTTTTAATTTATTTTTATTAATTCATCTTTGTACACTAAGACATATTTTCCCTACAGAAGGAGGAAAATGCAGTTGAGTGGAGATACATAATTTATTTTACAGTAAATCATTTTCTTTCTTAATATGCTGATTTGTCCTTTGTGGTTTTACTAAAACGTTTATTTTAAATGACAGAATTTTCTTTTCTTTGATTTGCTGATATTATTGTCAGAAAAGTGAAGGAGGTCTTTGAAGGCATCACGGGTTGACCGAGAGTTACCTCTAGCTGCAGCCTCCGTGGAACTGGGTGAAAGGGGAATGATGTCACTGCCTGGCTGGCAGAGAACAATAAAGATCCCGGAGCTGCTGGTTACTGGGCAGAAATGCATTTACATAGAAGCGGAAACCACCAGTAGGTGAAACGATGACGACAAAGAAAAACTGCACTTATTATAAGTCATTATTATTGTTATTATCATTATTTATTGACAAGAATAAAGACCGAATATTAAAATTGCAATTTATTTTACCCAGGTGCAATAAAGTGTTAAATAAACTGACCTTTAATTAATCTTTTATCTATTTTTTTCCCCATATTAACTATAGATACAAAGAGGCATCAATAATTTCATGTTAGCTGCTGGTCCTTTTTGAAGTCATGAGGACAAATGAGGCTAATTATAAAGCAGCAGTGAGTCATTTTACCAGAGAACGTGAGGTATTCCAAGTCAAGCTGAAATTTAAGGTCAGGTGGTGCTTTCAGGGCATAAATAAATATCATTTGACCCCACACATTCTAATAAGTCTGTTATTAACAATAATTAAAGCATGACCTTCAATATGGAGATAGCACATAATAGTCAGATTAAGCCACATTTAAGAAAAGCTTCAATTATGACATTTGGTTACTCAAACATGTTAAAT